>NC_077229.1:72705774-72821574 GCF_027887165.1 Monodelphis domestica | reverse complement strand
TTAAATGACTTGCCCAGGGTCACACAGCTAGGGAGTGTCTGAGGTCAAATTTGAACCCAGGACCCTCTCTAGGCCTGGCTCTCACTCCACTGAGGTTACCCAGCTGCCCCCTTATAATGTGTTTTGATACAGGAGAATGAGGAAATACATGGAAGGAAACATTTCTAGGGGCAGTTTTTAAAGGGCTTTGAATGCCGGGTTCAAGACTTTGGACTTCATTTTAGCTTGGCAAATGGCTTTGTTCATTAAAACCAACAGATAGCCAGAGAGGTATTTTGAGAGAGGGAAGGACCTTAGAGACCACAGAGTCCAACTTTTTCATTTTACAGATGGGGAAACTGAGGCCCATGGTTGCCTAGGGAAAGAAGGGCAGAACTGGCCTTTCTGGGTAGACTATTTTTCTGGGGGGGAAATTTTATCTAATTAATTGATTTAGAATATTTTTCCATGATTCATGTTCTTTCCCTCCCTTCTCCCCCCTCCCGTAGCCAATGAGTAATTCCATGTGTCATTGATCAAGACCTATTTGTGCCAGGGTGATCGCTTAGTCATATCCCCATCAGTCTGGGTAGATTTTTGCTGGGTCTAGGATTCCTCAGGGGTCTAGCGGACAATAGAAAAGAATAAAATAGGATAGAAAGATAATATATATAATATAACATATACAATATAATATATTATAATATAACAATATTATAAATATATAAAACAAAACAGAAAAGAACGCTGTGGCCTCCTGCTCAATTCAGGGGCAAAGGGTAGGGCTTCTGTGGAGTCTAGAAAAAGGAGAAACGAAGGATTTTTCAGTCCTACCCAATCTGGGGGAAAAAACCGGCAATTCTGGTGATTTTTTTATCTAAAAAAAAAATAAAAAAAAAAACCCTTACCTTCCATCTTGGAGTCAATACTGTGTATTGGCTCCAAGGCAGAAGAGTGGTAAGGGCTAGGCAATGGGGGTCAAGTGACTTGCCCAGGGTCACACAGCTAGGAAGTGTCTGAGGCCAGATTTGAACCTAGGACTGCCCATCTCTAGGCCTGGCTCTCAATCCACTGAGCCACCCAGCTGCCCCATCTAAAAAAAAATTTAAGGCAATTCTAAAGGGCTCATCTGAGACTTTTTGACAGGTAGATTCCAGATTGGAGGAGAGGATTTCCAGTGACCATGCCTTAGGATAGCAAAAAGAGCCCTGGATTCAAATCCAGACTCTTTCCCTTGGGCAAACAAGACTAAAGTGAGACCTTTGGCAAATCAACCCCTCAGCATCATCCTGACAGATTTGCCTTTGGAGCAGCAGTGTGGCACGGTAGCTTGGAGCCAGGAAGATCTGGATGCGAATCCTGCCTTAGACACTAGTTGTGTGACCTTGGGTAAATCACTTCAGTTTGCTGGGCTTCCGTTTCCTCCTCTATAAAATGAGTGTGTATGTGTGTATGGGGGCATCAATGGAGTCGGATACTCTAGGCAGAAGAGAGGGACGTAGAACAGTTGTTTTTGGAAGCATCCTTTGGGAGTGCCCTTCCTGGGCTGGGGTCTGCCCAGAGACTGATTTCTTAGTGAGTCCTGCGTCTTAGGAAGGAGGGCGGAGGAGGAGGGACCAGGCAGAGAAGGGCCAGGAAGGGGGTTTCCGGTCACACTTTGCTCAGCCTCCCCTCCAGTCCTGGGGCCCCGGTGCTTTGGGGAGGCGTTGGGGCGGGGGTTGGGCCCGTAGAGGAGGTCAAGGCAAGGCGGTTGCAAACAGGAAACAGGATGCTAAGGTGTGGGCTCTCGGGGCTGCTACAGGCTCCCAGAGAGGCACGAGAAACACGGAGCCTCTGGATGCTTGGCCTGAGGGACAGTGAAAGACCCCGCAGGTGTTGGGAATTATGGGCTCCCTGAGCTTGGGCTGCCCCCACCTCCCCTCTGGGTTTATTTTCCCTCTTCCAGTTCTGGTCACACTGATCCCTCTATAAATTCCATCTCTCACCTCCACACCTTTGACTAGCTGGTCTCCCATATTTGGAAGGCATTCTTTCCTCGCCTCTGTCTTTTTTCCCTTCTTTTAAGCCTTTGCCTTCTGTCTTAGTATCAATTCTAAGAGAGAAGAGTGGCAAGAGCTAGACAATCTGGGTTAAGTGACTTGCCCAGGGTCACGCACACTTGGGAAGCATCCGAGATCAGATTTGAACCCAGGTCCTCTTGACTCCAGGCATGGGGCTCAATCAAGCCACTGTGCTGCCTAGTTACCCCTTACCTCTGTCTAATAGAAAGTCCTGCTTCTTTTGAAGCGTGACTCAGGTGGTTACTTCTTTCAGGAATCTGCCTTGTCCAAGCTTTACAACAAACTGTTCTGCACACAGTAGGTGCTTAATGCTCATTCATTGGAGCTGAAAGTTTACAAAGCAGGGGGCAGTTGGGTGGCTCAGTGGATTGAGAACCAGGTCTAGTTCAAATCTGGCCTCAGCCACTTCCTAGCTGTGTGACCCTGGGCAAGTCACTTGACCCCCATTGCCTAGCCCTGACCACTCTTCTGTCTTGGAACCAATACACGGTATTGACTCCAAGACGAAAGGTAAGGGTTTTAAAAAAAAGTTTACAAAGCACTTTTCTCACAACTGCCTTGTCAGATCAGTTAGTCGGTTGGTCAATGTGTATTTATTAAGCTCCTATTGTATACCAGGTACACACTGAAACACAAAGAGAAACCAATAATGGTTCTTGTCCTTAAGGAGCTCACGTTCTCATGGAGGAGACATCATACCAAAAGATACGTTTATACCAATTAAATGTAAATGACTATAAATTCTAGGATGCCGGGGGGAGTGTCTAAATGGAAGATAATGCTCAGAGCTGGACAACTGGGTGGTGCAGTGAATAGAATTCCAGCCCTGGGAGTTAGGAAGACTCATCTTCATGAGTTCCTATCCAGGCTCCCACATTTACTAGTGGTGTGACCCTGGGCAAGTCACTTAACCCTGTTTACCTCAGTTTCCTTATCTGTAAAATGAGCTGGAGAAGGAAGTGGTGAACCCACTCCAGATCTTTGTCAAGAAAATCCCCAAATGAGATCATGAAAGTCAGACAAGACTGAACAACAAAAATATATGGGGCACCTAAAAGGCACAGTGAAGAGACTAGCCAGGAAGGAGATCTCTGGTCATGCTTTGCTCAGCCTTAGGGTTCTGCTGCTATGTGGAGGCTTGGGGGAGCAGGTTGGGCTCTTAAAGGTGATCAAGGAAAATCAGTTGCAAACAGTTAACAGGATGATCTGGAGTCAGAGAGACCTTGATTTTAAATCTGATTTCAGACACCTCCTAGCTATGTCATGTAACCCTATTTGCCTCAGTTTCCTCATCTGTAAAAAGGGATGGAAAGGGAAGTGGCAAACCATTCCAGTATCTTTCCCGTGAAAATCCCAAATGGGGGTCACGGGAAAGTCAGATACAACTGAAAAAATGACTCAACAGCAACAAATCTCAAAGAGAAAACACTAGCAACTGAGGTGATCAGGTAGAGCTTCTTAGAGCTCAGTCTTGAAGGAAGCAAGGGAAGTCAAGGGGCAAAGGTCCTTTTTTGGGGGAGTGGGGTAGGAGTTAGGCAATGGGGATTAAGTGACTTGGCCAGGGTCACACAACTAGAAAGTATCTGAAGCCAAATTTGAACTCAGAACCTCCCATCTCTAAACCTGACTCTTTATCCAACCCTATTGAGCCAAACTAGCTTGCTGCCCTGTAGAGGTTTTTTGGGGAATGACTTGAGTTGAAAATCCATTTTTTAATGTCTGCTTTTCAATTCCTGTATTAGTTTGTAAGGTTGATATTACAATTTTATTCTACAGAACGCTAACCATCTGACTCCTCCTTTTTGAGGTGGACCAATGGATCATGCTTATAAGTGCCTGAAATAAACAAAACTTGTAAATTCTAGATCATGGAGTCAGCCAGTGCCTGGACTCAGGCAGGGCTGGAGTGTCCTGTTTAAGGAACAGCCAGAACTTTAGAGTACTCAAAGGGCAGTGAAGCCTGGAAAGGGGTCAAGTTCTAATGGGCTTTAAAAACCAAACAGGAGAGGGGGCAGCTAGGTGGCAATAGCTGGTGGATGATAGCTAACAGGGATGGAGAGATCAAGGAAGATTTTTTGAGCATGAGGGAGACATTGGCAAATTTGTAGGCAGCAGGGAAGGAGCTGGTAAACAAGGAGTGATAGTGAGAATGACTGAAGTGACATTCTTTTGGAGGAAAGGGGATGGAATGGGAGGGTCTTACATTTGTGAGTGGGCTTTGCTTTTGTCAAGGAGAAAAACTACCATTTCATGTTAAGAAAAGGGCAAAAGGGAGGGAATGTGGCAAAATTGGGACACTAATGCATTGTTGGTGGAGTTGTAAACTGGTCCAACCATTCTGCAGGGCAATTTGGAGCTTTGCCCAAAGGGCTATAAAATGGTGATCCACTACTGGGTCTATATCCCAAAGAGATCATTAAAAAAGGGGAAAAGACCTACTTGTACACAATATTTATAGCTGCTCTTTTTATGGTGATAAAGAAAAGGACACCAATGGGATGTCCATCAATTGGGGAATAACTGAACAAATTATAGTACGTGATGATGATTGAGTAAGGAATGATGAACAGGATGAGTTCAGAAAGAGCTGGAAAGACCTCCATGAACTGATGCAGAGAGAAATAAGCAGAACCAGGATAAGATTGTACACAGTAACAGCAACATTATACACTGATCAACTGGGAAAGACTTAGCTATTCTCAGCAATATGATGATCCAAGTCACTTAAACCCCATTGCCTAGCCCTTACTGTTATTAAAACCAATATTTTATACTTTAAAATATTGTTATTCATTATAATTAATTATTATTAAACCAATGTTATTAAATATTGACTGAGAATGAAAGTAATGGTAAATAAAAAGGAAGTTAACTATTCTCTGAAACAGATGTGAGTAGGAAGTGCAATCCAGGCAGACAGCTTGTACAAAGGTTTGGGGTGAGAGAGTAGGGGTAGGCTAAGGAGCTGCACACCAGTAAGGCCATTAGGCAGGGAACTACTGTGCAGGACAGGGAGGAATGAGATAAGAGGGGAGGCTGGTGCCATACTATGGGTGTTTTTAATGCCAAGCTGAAGAATCTCTATTTTATCATAGAGGCAATAGGGAGGCACAGCTGGTTCTTGAATCTATATAATCTCAGATCTCTAGATGGAAGGGTCTTCATAAACCATCTAGAGAAATTCTTATTTTACAGATGGGGAAACTGAGGCTCAAAGAGGTAAAATAACAGAGCCAATATAACACAGGGACTAAGTGTGGCTCTGGTCAGACCTGCGTTTTAGGCAAATTATATTGACAGCACTGAGAGGAAAAGGGAGATACTGGATAGAGGAAGATGAATTAGGAAACTCTTGGAATATTCAGGTGAGAAGTGATGAGGACCTAAACTAGGTGGGTGGGTGGATGATGAGCCAAGAGAAAAGTATGGATGTGAAGTATGTAGCAGAAAAGGGAACAATGAAACTCGAGGCAGTTAGTTGGGTGAGTGGGGCAAGGAAGAGCATGGTTCTAAGTTTGTGATCTTGGGTGATGGAAAGGATGATGGAGTCCTCAAGAGAAAAAAGGGAAGGGGGCAGCTGGGTTGCTCAGTGGATTGAGAGCCAGGTCCAGAGATGGGAGGTCCTGGGTTCAAATTTGGCCTTAGCTGTGTGACCTTAGTCGAGTCACTTGACCCCCATTGCCTAGCCCTTACCACTCTTCTACCTTAGAACCAATACACAGTATTGATTCCAAGATGAAAGGTAAGGGTTTAAAAAAAAAGAGAGAAATAGGGAAGCATGGAAAAGACACACATGTATGTATATATTTGTGTATCTGAGTGTTGGAATTGGTGGAGATGGAAGGGAAGAGAACAAGTCCTGCTTTTAAAGCACTCAAGTGGGGATGTGTGACAGGCAGGCGGCTCAGGATCCTGGACTGAAGAAAAAAGAAACAGGGACAGGAAACAAAGAACCTGGAGGCAGAGACTGATGGAGGGGGAATGGAGTTATCACAAAGAGCACTTCTTCCCTCGAAATTGCTGTTTTGGGGGAAAGAATGTCTTTGGAAAATGAGCTCTCCAGGACTGATGATGTCCGAGCAGGCATTTCTGCTGCTCTTTCTATGTAGGAACTCCCAGGAGTTTATCCTGTTAGGGCCCTGTAGAACAGGTAATGTGGATTATCATATCCATTTCAAAGATGAGGAAACTGAGGTCCAGAGGGGAGAACTGACTTCACACAGCCACCCTGTGGAAGAGCCAGGTCTCCCGGCTCCTAGCCCAGAGCATCGTCCCAGGAGGCAGCCCTGTCTCCGGTCTCTCTCTTCTCTGGTCCATCTTCCACCTTGCTATCAGAATAATCTTTTTTATGACATTTGATGTCTGTGTAACCTTGGACAGATGTTCTCGTCTCCTGAGTCTCAGGTAAGATGAAGGGGTTGGATTGGATGTCCTCCAAGGCCACTTTGTTCTTTCAGACCTTTCAACGGTTCCCCAGTGCCTCCATCTCTGGTGTTGTTGCTGTTGTTGGATCATTCTCAGTCATATCCAACTCTATGTGACGGAGCCCATTTGGGGATTTCTTGGCAGAGTTACTAGAGTGCTTTGTCCTTTCCCACTCCAGCTCATTTTACAGAGCCTAAAGGGGTTAAGTGACTTGCCCAAGGTCTTACAGCTAGTATTTGCACTAAAGAAGATGAGTCGTCCTGATTCCATCCGCCACATCACCTACCTGCAACTCTCTCAGGCTGCCTCTTGGGCACCACGATATCCTGAAGAGTGCTGAACCCAGAGCCAGGCAGGCTAGAGTTTGAATCCCTTTTATGATACTGACTAAAGGCATGTCCATTAGGGAATCATAGAATCAGAGTTGGAGGGTACCTAGGAAGCCATTTAGTCCACCTCCCTCATTTTACAAATGAGGAAACGGATGCACAAAAAGTCATCCAGTGACTTGTCCAGGGTCACATAGATAGGCAGTATCTGAGGCAAGATTAGAAGAGTCAGCTTTTGAATTGAATTTGATTCAGACCTATGGCTTTCTAATTCCCAATGCCCTTCCTATCCTCTATGTGACTTTGCTTCTTCAATGCTTCTAGCCTCAGTTTTCTCATCTGAAAAATGGGAATAGTCATATATAGAAAGTATTTCCCTTCCAGGATTGTGGTGATGTCCAAATGAAATAATGTATATTAAGTATGTTGGGAACTTTAAAGAGCCCATATTAACAAAGGAAAAGAGGTAGAACTCAAGATGAAAAATGCCATTCATCACCATAGATGGAAATAATGGAGTCTGAGCACAGCCGAAAGCATCCCATTTTTCTTTTATTTCCTTCATGATTTTTCTGAATGTGCAATACGTGCCTTCTTTCACAACAAGAAGAATATGGAAATATGTGTTGCATGATAGCACTTGTAGAGCATATCAGATTGCTTAGATCTTGGAGAGGGAGGTGGGAGGGAGGGAGAGAATTTCAATCAAAAAAGGTCAGAAAACAAATGTTAAAAATTGCTTCTGCATATAAATGGGGAAAATATGATAAAATATTACTGAGAGGAGAATAAAGGGAAAAAGATTGGATTTGGGGACCTCAAGTATCTTTGATGTCCATATGGGGATCCCAACCCCTAGAGAGAGGGGCTTGGGGCATCAGAAACCAGGGATCATCTAGTATAGGGGCCACCTGGGAGCTCCGGAAGGAATTCTTTTGTAGAAATGGGACTGGAATTCTTCTTAAGGATCCTCTCTCCCCTTTCTCCTCTTCCTAGCAGGAAGTCTCAAACCTCCCATTTACTCCCTCCCACTAAATGACTAAAAAAAAAACCCCCAAACCTAACCCTTTTCCTTCTATGATTCTAAAGCAGAAGAGTAGTAACAGCTAGGCAAAGGGAGTTAAATGACTTGGCCAGGGTCACACAACAAGGAAACATCAGTCTAAGACCTCTCATCTCTAGATCTGGCTCTCCTGGAAAGGCCTATGTGAACGGATGCGGAGTGAAATAAGCAGAACCAGGAAATCCATTATACACAGTAACTGCAATATTGTGGGACGATCAAGTGTGACAGGCTTTGCTACTAACAGCAATGCAATGATGATCCACTTATGAAAAAGAATGCTGTCCACCTGCAGAGAAAGAACTGTTGGAGCAGGAATGCAGATGAAAACATAGGATTTATCATTTGCTTATTTGGGTACATGATTTGGGGTTTGGGTTCTATAAGATTATTTACTTACAAAATTGAATAATATGGAAATGTTTTGCGTGATAATACATAAATAACCCAGTTTGAATTGCTTGTTGGCTCTAGGAGAGAGGAGGGAAGAAGGGAGGGAGATAATATGGATCATATGACTTTGGAAAACTTAGGTGGGAATTTGTTATTTCAATAAATGTGGCTCTGAATCCACTGAGTCACCAAGCTGCCACCCTGCACCAAATGACTCAACCTTTGTCTTTTCCAACACAGGTGAGGCATGCAAAAATGGGGAGTGCTGTTTCCAAGAGCTGCCCTCCTGGGAAGGAGGCTCAGGTACCTTCATGTTTACAAAGTACTTTATGTGTATTATCTCATATGCTTCTTATAATGCTCCTATGAAACATGCAGCTTGGGCATTAGGGTGACAACTAGTTGACCTAGTTAAGATGCTTGGGTAAAAATGTGCTTGTTTGTAAATGTTTAACAATCAGTTCTCTGGGTGGGAATGGGAACATATACAGAACATGCTTTAAAGTTTAATCTGCATTATTAACATTGTTCCACAACTTTCTTTTTTAAAAAAATCCTTACCTTAGAATCGATTCTAAATACTGGTTACAAAACAGAAGAGTAGTAAGGGTTCAACAATAAGGGTTAAGTGACTTGCCCAGGAACATACAGCTAGGAAGTGTCTCAAGCCAGATTTGAACTTCCCAACTCTAGACCTGGCTCTCTCCACTGAACCATCTAGGTGTCCCTTCTCCATAACTTTCTTAAGTGTGAACAATCAACAAAACAATAATTCAAGTCTGATTTGTAACATTTGCTGACTTCCAAGGGATAAATGCTTCCCCTGAAAAATGTACTCATAGATTCTTGAGAGCCAATTTGAGCTAATTCCAATGCATCCTTGTACTTAGGGTGCTGCAGGTGTGGCAACGGGTCAAATCAACTCATGCTGCTTTCCTTAAGCATACAGGATGACAACTGGACACTGTTAATTATCCATCCATGCAGTGTAATACTAGAGTTGCTCACCAGGTGGCACACTTCTTCAGCCACTCCTCCCCAGGCAACTCTCTGGGACATGGATACTAGTCTCCCAAAAGTCTGCACTACCCTCTCCAGTCAACAGAGGGTACTCAGTGTACAAATATTTAAGCTCTTCCCAATTCTATTTATGGTGTCAAGTAGAAGTAGTTGACTTAGCTGTTTAAGTCCATGCTTTCTGGAGAAAGAAAATGCTAGTCAGGGGGACCAGGAAAGACTTTGAGGAGGAGGCAGGTGACAGCAGAGTGGATAGAGTTCCAGGCTTGGAGATGGAAAGGACCTGGGTTCAAATCTGACCTCAGACATTTCCCAGCTGTGTGACCCTGGGTAAGTCACTTAGTCCCCACTGCCTAGCTCTTACTGCTCTTTTGTCTTAGAATTAATACTTAGTTTTACCAGTAACAGTATCAGGTAGGCGAGGGAATAGAACTGAGTCCATAATCTTATAAAATGCTTTGTAAACATATTTACAAAGTTGCAAGGCACTTTATATTTATTATCTCATATGTTCTTTATAATATTCCTGTGAAATCTGTAGCTCAGACATTAGAGTGACAACTAGTTGTCCTGCATGGGATGCTTGGGTACGGGTTTAAAAAGGGAAGGAAAAAAGGAGGCAGCAATGAATGAAATCTTGAAGGAAAAAAGAATTCTAAGAATTCTAACAGGTACCTAAGTGGTCCAGTGGATAAAAAAAGCACTCGATCAGACCTGAATTCAAATCTAGCTTTAGAGACTTACTGGTGTGTGTGACTTTGGTAAGGTCATTTAATCTTGGTCTTCCTCAACTTATTCAACTGTAAAAAAGGAATAATAATAGTATCCAGCTTCCTAACTATTATTAGCAACTTACCAGATGCTAATATTTATAAACTATTTAGCACATAGTTGTTCAGTCATTTTTCTGTCACTCTTTATGACTCCATCTGAGGTTTTCTTGGCAAGAGATACTGGAGTGCTTTGCTAGTTCCTTCTCCAGCTTATTTGACAGATGAAGAAAGCAACGAAGTCGAACAGAGTTAAGTGACTTGGCCAGCACGACACAGAGAGTGTCTGTGGCCAGATTTGAACTTGGGAAGGTAAGTCTTCCTGACTCCAGAGAGGCCATTCGGTCCATTGCACCACCTAGCTGTCCGACATGGACGTGCTTGTTTCCCTCCTTCCACGGTGAGAATGAAGTACATTCTGGAGACGCTGGGAATATCAAACCGACAAGCTGACTGATCTGATTGACCTCCTCGAGACTTTGTTTTAAGGTCTCACCTAAGAGACAGTCAATGGACGTGGGCTTCTTGTGGTCTTTTTCAGGCTCAGTGGTAGAAGCTCCAAGGGAACTACGTTGTTACAGGATTATCTCAAGTGGTTATGAGTGTTCTTGGCAGTATGATGGTGACCCCACTGATGTCACCCACTTCCTTCGGTTCTGGTAAGTAGAACGCTCCAGAATCACCTCATTCTGTGCCTCCCAAAGGCAAAGAAAATGGCAGAACCATTAAGTCTCCAACCGTCAATAAACCAGAGCAATCCTGGCTCAACACTCACCTCCTAAAACAGAAATTCTGAAAATTTCCTCGTGTCGTGGATCCTTTTGGTCTTCGGAGGGCTCATTAGAATGATGTTTTTCAATAATATTGGGTTGTGTCTCCCTATCTCATCCATTCTGGAGATGCTGGGGTCATCTGGATCCCTTTGTTGGTGGGCACAGTCTTTGGTCTGCTTTGTTTCTGACTTGGGCCAATTAACCTCTTTTTTAAGCAGACTATAGTTCTCCCCACTTCCTCATTTTTGGATGTTCACCATATTGGTTCAGGACTTAGTGTGAGCAGCCAATCAGTTTAGCCCTCCTGAAGCTTAGAACATCAAGCAATCTTCCATATTTGGCATCATGGTCGTGCACCATCATGCCCATCTAGAATAACATGCTCAAATACATGATTACAAAGGAAAACAATTTGATTGAAATAGTGTTATTGAGATATGTATTTTTTTAAGTTGATGGAACCCAGGTTAAGAACCAATAAAGGAAGCTGTAAAAGATTGACTTTACCAGTGCCAGCCCTCCCTTCTGTATCTCCTTAATAATATAATGATAAGGGGGCAGCTGGGTAGCTCAGTGGATTGAGAGCCAGTCCTAGAGACGGGAGGTCCTAGGTTCAAATCTGGCCTCAGACACTTCCTAGCTGTGTGACCCTGGGCAAGTCACTTGACCCCCATTGCCTAGCCCTTACCACTCTTCTGCCTTGGAGCCAATACACAGTATTGACTCCAAGATGGAAGGTAAGGGTTTAAATAAAAAAATAATAATATAATGATAATTTGTGATTTATTACAAATCTCATTGTGAAAAGTATTTCCAAGTTAAGTTTAAGTAAAATAGTATTCATTATAAGGAAGGCCCCTGTGGTTGAGTCCTTTCCTCTCCCTGAGCCTCAGTTTCCCTTTCACTAAAATTTTGGGGCTGGATTACATCAGGATTGTTCACCTTTTTTTGTGCCTGGCAAAACCTATTGACCCCTTCTCAGATTAATTTTGTTGCCTACATATAATAGGAAATGATAAATTTTAGGGGTAGGTACAGTAGATAGAGTGGCAGGCCTGAAGTCAGGAAGATTTATCTTCCTGGGTTCAAATTTGGCCTCAGACTTACTAGCTGTGTGATCCTGGGCAAATCATTTAACTCTGTTTGCCTCAGTTTCTTTATCTGTCGAATGAGCTGGAGAAGGAAATGGCAAACCACTATGCTTTCTTTGCCAAGCAAAGAGTGAGACACAAATGGATGATAACAGAGAATAAATTATTGGGAACAGTTGGGTAGCTCAGTGAATAGAGAGCCAGGCCTAGAGATGGGAAATCCTGGATCTAAATCTGGCCTCAGACACATCCTAGCTGTGTGACCCTGGGCAAGTCACTTCACCCCCATTGCCTAGTCCTTATCACTCTTCTGACTTAGAACTGATATTCAGTATGATAGACAGAAGGTAAGGATGGTAAGAAAAAAATCAGGACAGACTTTTAAGTTTAATCTACATGATCAACACTTTCTCCATCACTTTCATAAATGTAGACAAGCAATGAAATAAAAAATCAAATTTAAGAAATCCATCCCTGATTTATAGTGTCTGATGATTTCTGAAGTGTCAATCAATGCTCACTCTGAGAATTTAACAATCAGTTTGAAACTCTGGGAGCCCAGAGCTAGTTCAGGAGCTCTCTGCTGGGGTACCCCTCGTGAGTGGTTAAAATGAGCGCCATGTTGTTGTTAATGGATTGGTGGTGGATCCATATGCTGACCCTTTATGTCAATTCTGTCACATGGATTGTATGCTCAGGTGGTCTTGGATGGCCGTCCCACATAGTCTTTTCCCCCTCTCGGGAGCAATTGGACATGGGCCAATCTTGGGGAGTTCCAGAGCCCCTCCAGTCTCACGGTCCTCTCCAAGGATTACAGTTTGTGACCCAAGGCTTCTCTCTCCTCTTGAGCCTTAGAAATGGGAATTGTTGCTATTTTGAAGCAGGAAAGGCCAACCGAGTCAGTTTTACTGACCAAGCTAAGGTGCCCATCCTACAGAATGTCACATTCTGGGTGGAGTCTCGAGTTGGAAATTGGACTGCAATGTCCCCGAAGATCACCCTGGTGCTCTGCAGGGCCTGTAAGTAAATCTGGAGGCTTTCTATTTCCTTTGCAAGTTGTGAATTGATGGATGCCTTGGGAGTAACTGTCTTGGATCTCCAACCCTGGAGATCCTCCAGGGGAAGCTTCTTGGCCATTTTTTCTAGAGTCCTAGTGAGAGGACTCTTTCTTGAAGCATGGATTGAACCAAATAGCCTTTGAGATCCTTTCTAAATCTAAGAACTATAACCTTGTAAGTAGGATTTAGAGTGGAAGGGGTCTCAGAGAGGAAATGGGGGCAGCTGGGTGGCTCAGTGGATAAAGCACCAGGTCTGGAGATGGGAGGTCCTGGGTTCAAATTTGACCTCAGATACTTCCCAGCTGTGTGACCCTGGGCAAGTCACTTAACCTCCATTGCCTAGCCCTCACCATGCTTCTGCCTTGGAACCCAAACACAGTATTGATTCTAAGACAGAAGGTAAGGGTTTAAAAAATAATAATAATAAAGAAAAGGAAACCAGATGCAAGGACTTGTCCAAGGTAGTAAATAATAGAGCTTGTATTTGAACCTAAGCTGCTTGGCTAAATCGAATGCAACATAGATGAAATCCCTTGTCCAGCCCCCCTTGGCCAGACAATAGTTTCCCTTCTTGAAGGAAGAGGGTCAGTCGAGGAGGACAATTCAAGGACCTGAGGTCTAGATGTGCTCTAGCGCCAGTTGAGTGCACAGTCAGGAGACAGAAACTATGGCAACAGTGAGGACAGGCTCTAGAAATAGGGGGGTTTTGAAAGTGAGTCAACAGCTGACTCAGACACGAAGCATCTCATGTGATGCCTCAGTGATTGCGTTTCCATGGTCTGGTCACCTAAGGATATAGTTTGGGGGGAGGGAGGAGTAGCAACAAATGGAATAAGCTAGGTTGTTCAGTCATCTGTGGCACGTCTGACTCTTAGTGACCCAAATCGGGTTTTTCTTGGCAAAGATATGGGACAGGGGAGGGCTACGTGGCACTGAAATAGAGTTCCAGACCTGGAGTCTGGAGGACCTGAATATGAATCTAGCATCAGACACTTCCTAGCTGTGTGACCCTAGGTAAGTCACTCGACCCTGATTGCCCAACCCTTGCCATTCTACTGTCATAGAACTGATACTAAGACAGAAGGTAAGGGTTAAAAAAAAAAAAGACACTGGAGTAGTTTGCCCTTTGCTTCTCCAGCTCATTTTTCAGATGAGGAAATTGAGGCAAACAGAGTTAAGTGACTTGTCTAGGGTCACACAACTATTAAGTTCCTGAGGTTAGATTTGAAATCGGGTCTTCCTAACTCTAGACCTGGCGTTCTAACCATTGTGCCAACCATTCTAAGCAAGCTGCCAAGCTTAATGGATGCTACATATGAAACTGGCTGGAGCAGCTAGTGAGGGGAAGAGATAAGGGCAGATTGTGCCAATGTGTCTTTGTGAAATGTTCAGACTCTTTGTGTCCCTTCTCTTCAATCCTTTAAAGTGTACGAGCATTCTATTTTTAGGGCCATTAAGTCATGCCATTTCATATGATTATGTCTGTGATTACAGTCAAGTTTGATCCTCCAAACGAAGAGATGACAGTCTCCAAGATCCATGACCAATTCATGATCAAATGGAAGATCCCTGAAAAGCAAGAGGATGCAATAGCAGAATATCGTTACAGGACGTGGAATGGAACGTGGGAACAGGTAAGCCTGGCCCACTTCAGGAGCAAGATCTTCTGTGAAAGTTCACTAGAGAGAGAGTTGTTAATCCCAAAGGATGAGTGGCTATCTTTGGCCCCCTGGTGAAATGGAAAGGACCTGGGATGGGAGTTATGAGATGAGAGTTTGGGTCCTACTCAGCCACAATTTCGCAGTGGGATCTTGGGCAAATATTTCCCCTGCTTTAGGTCTCAGTTTCCCTATTGGCAAAATTAGGGGGTTGTACGAAATGGCTTCTGGGACCCCTCCCAGTTCTGACATTCCATGTTCTAGAGACCCTCACAGCTCTTATATTCTAAGTTCTAAGGTCTCTCCCACCTCTGACATTCTCTGTTCTAAGCTCCCTCCCAGCTCTGACATTCTCTGTTCTAAGGATCCTCCCAAATCTGACATTATCTGTTCTAAGGTTTCTCCCAGCCCTGACATATTCTCTCTTCTAAGGAGTCTCCCAGCTCTGACATTCTCTGTTCTAAGGTCTCTGTTCTAAGCTCCCTCCCCGCTCTGACATTCTCTGTTCTAATCTCTCTCCTAGCTCCGACATTCTCTGTTCTAAGCTTCCTCCCAGCTCTGACATTCTCTGTTCTAAGGTCTCTCCCAGCTCTGACATTCTCTGTTCTAAGGACTCTCCCAGCTCTGACATTCTCTGTTCTAATCTCTCTCCCAGCTCTGACATTCTCTGTTCTAAGGTCTCTCCCAGCTCTGACATTCTCTGTTCTAATCTCTCTCCCAGCTCTGACATTCTCTGTTCTAAGGACTCTCCCAGCTCTGACATTCTCTGTTCTAATCTCTCTCCCAGCTCTGACATTCTCTGTTCTAAGGTCTCTCCCAGCTCTGACATTCTCTGTTCTAAGCTCCCTCCCAGCTCTGACATTCTCTGTTCTAAGGTCCCTCCCAGCTCTGACATTCTCTGTTCTAAGCTCTCTCCCAGCTCTGACATTCTCTGTTCTAAGGTCTCTCCCAGCTCTGACATTCTCTGTTCTAATCTCTCTCCCAGCTCTGACATTCTCTGTTCTAAGGACTCTCCCAGCTCTGACATTCTCTGTTCTAATCTCTCTCCCAGCTCTGACATTCTCTGTTCTAAGCTCCCTCCCAGCTCTGACATTCTCTGTTCTAAGCTCCCTCCCAGCTCTGACATTCTCTGTTCTAAGGTCCCTCCCAGCTCTGACATTCTCTGTTCTAAGCTCTCTCCCAGCTCTGACATTCTCTATTCTAAGCTGCCTCCCAGCTCTGACATTCTAGAGACACTTAGGCAAAAATTAAACAGTCCTTGCCTTCAGGATCGTATTGTTCCGTAAGGGGAAATGATATCCACAGATAAGTAAATACAAAATATATGTAGAGAGGATAAAAAGTATCTGATAGGATCTGTGATGGGACCAGCTCCGACAACTGGAGAAATCAGGAAAGTCTTCCCAGAGGAGATGATACCTGAGTTGTGCTTATTGTTTACACACACACCACACACACACACACACACACACACACACACACACACACACGAGCACACACACTATCAGTTCAGTAACAACTTGAAATGAATTTCTATTTCATTAATCACAAAAGTATTTCTCTATATGTATATTCAAAAAGAATAGCTACACAGGCATTTGTCATCCAGGCTATAGAAGGTATATTTGCTTATTTATTATGCTGTGTTAAACCACATAATGAGTTTGTGGGGGCCAAATACAGACCAAGCTGCCTCGGCTGGGGTACGTGTGAATTTGAGGAGCCCCTCCAATAACTCCAAAAGTCTCCTACAGGTTTCCAGCCCATGTTGGGAGTCACTGATGTATTTCAATGTTCTCACCTCAATTTTCCCCAGGGGCAGGAGCAGCTGGTTGGCTCTGGAGAAAGAGAGCCAAGTCTGGGACAGGAAGTCCTGGATTCAAATCTGACCTCCAATACGTCCTAGCTTGTGACCCTGGGCAAGTCACTTAACTCCAATTGCCTAGCTTGTACTGCGCTGTCCTGGAACAGATACTTAGATTCCAAGACAGACAGTAAGGGTTTGAACAATATTTACATAGGGGTAAACTGAGGCCAAGAGAGGGGAAGCAAATAGCTCATCCAAAGTCAACACAGGTACATAGTGGAGACTTGAACTCAGGACCTGTGACATCAAATTCAGGATGCCAGTCCCATTTACATAATCAATACAGTGTCAAAAGAATAAGTCACAAGCCAACATGTGGTCACGGATAAATTATTGCGTTTAGACCAGAAAACCTGGATCCAAATTCAGTCTCTGACATTTGTTGGCTTTGTCACCCTGAATATGTTATTTAAGCCCAATTTATGTTGCATCCCGCTAGGCATTCTCTTGTAAGCCACGGATGGGTTATGATCTGTGCGAAGGGGCCTCCCACACTGGAAGTTGCCCAAGAGGACCTCTTACAGACCAGTTCTAAGATAATGCATGGCCAAAGCTGTTTCTGCAGTAACTTGGAACATGCCTTTCTCTGCCCTCTGTTCCAAGGCGACTTTGCTGCCCCAAATGCTAATGACAAACCATCTCTTTCCAGGGGGACTGTGGAGCCCAGACGAACTCTGACTTTGGTAAGAACAGAGGAGCCACTTCCATGGCCCTGCTGGGGAAATAGAGTCATTCTCCCTGGCAACTGCTTGATTAATACACCTTCTTCCAGTAGGAGGCAACACAGGAGGAGAGTAGTTTGGAAATAGCCCTTCACTGGGAGGCGGGAGTCCTGGGTTCTGCTTCCAGTTCTCCCATTAGTTTACTCTGTGACCCAGGCAAGTCTCCTAACCTCTCTGGGGTTCCTGATTTTACTGTCTGTAGAGAAAGGGGTTGGATTAGATCTCTGAAGTCCCTGCCATCTGCAATAAATATATTTTCTATTTTAAAGTCTTGTCTAGATCTGTATTCTAAGGTCCCTCTCAGCTTTGATATTCTCTGTTCTAAGGACCCTTCCAGTATAGACATTTGGGGTTCTAAGGGCTCCCAGGGTACTAGGGGGCCTTTGTGCTCTCCCACCCCCAGCTCTAATATTGTTCTAAAGTTTCTTCCATTCTGACATTTTGTGTTCTAAGGTCCCTCCCATCTTTGATAATCTGTCTTTAAAGGGTTCTCCCATTCTGACATTCCATTTTTAAAGATCCTCCCAGGGGGCAGCTGAGTGGCTCAGTGGATTGAGAAGCAGGTCTAGAAACAAGGAGGTCCTGGGTTCAAATCTAACTGCCCAGCTGTGTGACCCTGGGCAAGTCACTAGACCCCCATTGCTCAGCCCTGACCACCCTTCTGCCTTGGAGCCAATACACAGTATTGACTCCAAGATGGAAAGTAAAGGTTTAAAAAATAATAATAAAGGGGAAAAAAAGATCCTCCCAGTTTGGACATTCTCTGTTCTAGAGCCCCCCTCCCCCCCCCGCCAGCTCTAATATTCTGGATTCTAAGGGTCCTCCCAGCGTGGATATTCCATTTTAATTTTTATTTATTTTTTAAATTAATTAACTAATTAGTTTAGAATATTTTTCCATGGTTACATGATTTATGTTCTTTCCCATCCCTCTTCCCTTCCCCCTCCTGGAGGTGACAAGCAATTCCACTGGGTTATTATTGTTCAAAACCTATTTCCATATTATTCTTATTTGCAATAAAGTGATCTTTTAAAGCTAAAACTTTAATCAAGGATATTCCATTTTAAAGATCCTCCCAGCTCTGACATTCTGGGTTCTAAGCTCCCTTCCAGCTCTGACATTCTCTGTTCTAAGTTCTCTCCCAGCTCTGACATTCTGGGTTCTAAGGGTCCCCCTAGCTCTGACATTCTCTGTTCTAAGCTCCCTCCCAGCTCTGACATTCCCTGTTCTAAGGGTCCTCCTAGCTCAGATAGTCTCTGTTCTAAGGACTCTCCCAGCTCTGACTGACATTCTCTGTTCTAAGCTCTCTCTGAGCTCTGACATTCCCTGTTCTAAGGGTCCTCCTAGCTCAGACAGTCTCTGTTCTAAGGGTCCTCTCAGGTCTGATGTTCCCTGTTCTAAGCTCCCTCCCAGCTCTGACATTCTCTGTTCTAAGGACTCTCCCAGCTCTGACATTCTCTGTTCTAAGCTCCCTTCCAGCTCTGACACTCTCTGTTCTAAGGACTCTCCCAGCTCTGACATTCTCTGTTCTAAGCTCCCTCCCAGCTCTGACATCCTCTGTTCTAAGGACTCTCCCAGCTCTGACATTCTCTGTTCTAAGGTCTCTCCCAGCTCTGACATTCTCTGTTCTAAGGTCTCTCCCAGCCCTGACACTCTCTGTTCTAAGGTCTGTCCCAGCTCTGACATTCTCTGTTCTAAGGACTCTCTCAGCTCTGACATTCTCTGTTCTAAGCTCTCTCCCAGCTCTGACATTCTCTGTTCTACGCTTCCTCCCAGCTCTGACATTCTCTGTTCTAAGGACTCTCCCAGCTCTGACATTCTCTGTTCTAAGCTCCCTTCCAGCTCTGACATTCTCTGTTCTAAGAACTCTCCCAGCTCTGACATTCTCTGTTCTAAGCTCCCTTCCAGCTCTGACACTCTCTGTTCTAAGGACTCTCCCAGCTCTGACATTCTCTGTTCTAAGCTCCCTCCCAGCTCTGACATCCTCTGTTCTAAGGACTCTCCCAGCTCTGACATTCTCTGTTCTAAGCTCCCTCCCAGCTCTGACATTCTCTGTTCTAAGCTCCCTCCCAGCTCTGACATCCTCTGTTCTAAGGACTCTCCCAGCTCTGACATTCTCTGTTCTAAGGTCTCTCCCAGCTCTGACATTCTCTGTTCTAAGCTCCCTTCCAGCTCTGACATTCTCTGTTCTAAGAACTCTCCCAGCTCTGACATTCCCTGTTCTAAGCTCCCTCCAAGCTCTGACATTCTCTGTTCTAAGAACTCTCCCAGCTCTGACATTCCCTGTTCTAAGCTCCCTTCCAGCTCTGACATTCTCTGTTCTAAGAACTCTCCCAGCTTTGACATTCCCTGTTCTAAGCTCCCTCCAAGCTCTGACATTCTCTGTTCTAAGAACTCTCCCAGCTCTGACATTCCCTGTTCTAAGCTCCCTCCCAGCTCTGACATTCTCTGTTCTAAGGACCCTCCCAGGTCTGACATTCTCTGTTCTAAGGACCCTCCCAGCTCTCCCATTCTGGGTTCTAAGGGCCTTCCTAGCTCTGCCACTCTATGCTCTAAGGACCGTCTCTGCTGTGCAATCTGTTGCTGGATCAGGGATTTAGAACAGGAAGGGACCCTAGAATCTAGGGCCAAGATGCTGTCTCCTCTCTCTCCACTCATTGCAGAGATGCGAATGCTGGTCTCCAGTGAGATCAAGGGCCTTTCTGGGTCACACAGGTAACTGGCAGTAGAGCCAGGGGCTGAATGCCAATGCTACGCTCGTCCGCCGTGTGTGGCACCAGCTAACAAGCCTGTGGTGCTTGGTCATTCCTTAGAGATCTGCAGCCTCCAGCTCGAGGCACCTGTTGCCTATGAAATCCAGCTCCGTCGCCACAAAAAAGCCTCCCCGACTGGTCAGTGGAGTGAATGGAGCAGGTCCATCTGCATTCCTGCTGGTAAGTGGGCAGCCCCCATTCTTCCCCTCCACCCAACCTAGCCCCAACACTCCTGGTTCTAGCTGATATTCTGTCCTAACCTCCATTCCAGCGCTGGCATCCTGGGTTCTAAGTACCTTCCCAGTCCCTGATATTCTATGTTTTAAGATCCTTTCCAATGCCAGCATTCTCCAAGGGACCTTCTATTCTCTTTTAAACCCTCACTTTCTGTCTTAGAATTCAAACTAAGTATTGGCTCCAAGGCAGAAGAGTGGTAAGGACTAGGCAATGGGGGTTAAGTGACTTGTCCAGGGTCACACAGCTGGGAAGTGTCTGAGGCCAGTTTCAAACCCAGGATTTCCTATTTCTAGGTCTCTGTCCACCAAGTCATCTTGCTCCCCCCTAGGGCCTTTCAATTTCTAATGATATTTAACTTAAAACTAATAAATGATCTAATGGACAAAATGTATTCCTCTCTTTCCAGAAATTCCAGAGCTGAATTACACAGTGGGAAAACTTGATAACAATGGAAAGAGGGACCTGATCTTTGACTGGGAGGTACTTTTGTAAATGCCAGTGGAGGTGGCACTGACATTCAATGGGGAAAGCACTAACGTGGAAGACAATGACCCTGAGTTCTAGGTCCTTCTTTTTTAAACCCTTACCTTCTTCCTTAGAATCAGTACTATGTATTGGTTCCAAGGCAGAAGAAAGGTAAGGGCTAGGCAATGGGGGTTATGTGACTTGCCCAGGGTCACACAGCTGGGAAGTGTCTGTGGTCAGATTTGAACCCAGAACCTCCCATCTCTGGGCTCCATCTACTGAGCTACCCAGCTGGCCCCTTGGTCCTCCTTCTAAATCACTGATCAATTAGAAGCTTGGACGAACTTTGGATGTGAGGTTACCCACGTATCAAAGGGAGATGACACTCTCTGCTCGGTTCCCTTCCTACAGAAGCTTGAGGATGAGTAGAATATGGACAGAGAACTCTCTGAGATCTATCATTTGTCCTATAAGAATTTGAGGGAACATCATGGTTAAATCTTGCATTCCAAGTTATTCTTGTATTTATTTACCTATGTTTAACTGGAGGGAAGCCAGGTGGCTCAGTGGATAGAGTGCTGAGAATGGAGCCAGGAAGACCTGAGTTCAAATTTAGCCTCAGCTACTTACTAGCTTTAATGACCTTGGGTAAATCACTTAACCCTGTTGGCCTCAGTTTCTTCACCTGTAAAATGAGCTGGAGAAAGAAATGGCAAACCACTCCTAATATCTTTCCAAGAAAATCGCAAATGGGGAGGCGGGCAGCTGGGTATCTCAGTGGATTGAGAGTCAGGCCTAGAGAGGGGCGGGTCCTGGGTTTAAATCTGACCTTGGACACTTCCTAGCTGTATGACCCTGGTCAAGTCACTTGACCCCCATTGCCTAGCCCTTACCACTCTTCTGCCTTGGAGCCAATACACAGTATTGATTCCAAGATGGAAGGTGAGGAGTTAAAAATAAAAACCCAAATGGGATCAGGAAGAGCAGGACAAGACTGAAAACCCCTGAACAACAATTTAAGGTAACCACAATGTTCCAGACTATGCGTGAGTTCCCAGGAAAGGAAGGGAGGGAATGAGTTAGTTCCTCCTGGGCTTCTTAGGTGTGCTTTCCCTTTTCTACTGGTTTGCATCAAGTGAACTCACTCTAAAGCTAGACTGCACGAAGCCACTAAGCATCCCCACCTCTGAATCTGTCCCTTTCACTCCTGAGCAGCCCAGGCAATCAAGGCAGCCCCAGAACTGCGTGGAGGAAGTGAGTTTCAGCCTTGTTCTTCAGATGCTTTCCTGCCCCTGCAAACCAAAGTCTAAGAAGAAAATGAGTCTGGAGAAAGTGATCCAAATTTCTGGGGCAGAATATGATGTCATCATTCGAACCCAAGGCACCCTTGGACCCCAGCTAAACAGGACATTCCATATCCCTGCTGATCCCAACTCAGGTATGTGGGTATGGGTGTGGGTGTGTCTCTCTGTGACCACATTGGAGAGAGAACAACCCAGCAGAAGAAGGGAAAACTGGCAAAATTGAGGGCGAGGACAGAGTTTCAGGGCAGAGATACCTTAGAAGTTAGAGGGAAAGGGGCCATCTGGGTGGCTTAGGGGATTGAGAACCAGGCTTAGAGACAGGTTTTAGGTTCAAATCTAGTCTCAGACACTTCCTAGCTGCGTGACCCTGGGCAAGTCACTTAACCCCCATTTCCTAGTCCTTAGTGCTCTTCTGCCTTGGAACCAATACACAGTGATTCTAAGATGGCAGATGAGGATTTTTTTTTTTAAACCCTCACCTTCCATCTTGGAATTAATACTGTGTATTGGTTCCAAGGCAGAAGAGTGGTCAGGGCTAGGCAACGGGGGTGAAGTGACTTGCCCAGGGTCACACAGCTGAGAGATGTCTGAGGCCAGATTTGAGCCCAGGACCTCCCGTCTTTAGGTCTGGCTCTCAATCCACTGAGCTACCCAGCTTCCTCCTGTTGCTTAGGATTCTTTTTTTTTTTTTTAAGAAGGAAAGATAGGAAGGGGAAGGGAATGAATGTTTGTTAAGCTTAACTATGTTAAATGTCCTAAGTGCTTACAGATATTATCCCATTTGATCCTTATGACAACCTAGGAGTTAGGTGCTATTACTATCCCTATTTAGACTTGAGCAAACTGAGGCAAGTAGAGGATAATTGACTTCCCCAGGGTCACATAGTTAGGAAATGTCTGAGCCTGGATTAGAACTCAGATCTTCCTAACTCTGGGCCCAGTGCTCTATCCGCTGTATTGCCTAGTTGGGAGGAATTTTAAAATGAAGATTTCAGAACTGGGAAGAACTTTAGAACCCTAGATCAGAGTTGGGTAGACCTTTAGAACAAGAAATGTCAGCTGGGAAGGCCCTTAAAATAGATTGTCAGCTAAATGTAAGATATAAAACATTGCCTGTTAGAATTGGAAGAACTCAGCATAGGAAAGAATGAAATCTTGGAGCACCAGAATGTGGAAAACACCTTCCAACAAAGATTAATCAACAAACACTGATTAAGGGCTCATTATCCCTTATGTGCCAGGCACCGTACAAAGCTCTGGGAATACAAGAGAGACAAAAACACAATAATAACTTCTGCTCCCAAGAAGCTCATGTAACATAGAGGGTGTAAAACTATAAATAAAAGAGAGTTACACAATATACATATAGAATAGAAGGAAGGAAGTTAGCCTTAGAAGAGAAGGTCCCAGCCCAGAGGAGGACTGAGAATATCTCCTACCTAGAGCTGAGACATGAAAGAAGCAGATGTCAAGTGTTTCAGGTGAGGTGGGAAAGCCCTCTAGGTATAGGGGACAGCCAGTGCAAAGGTAGAAGATGAGATCATGTGTTTAGAATTCCTTAAAAGTCTAGACCATTCCTACAGTGTTTATGGGAGTTGATGTCTGCCTTTGGTTACTAATCCTCTGATGAGGTTATTGGACTGAAAGGCCTGTGTAACTGACAAACCATATGAAACCATGTGAGGAAGGTCATTGTTCCTCTCAGTCTTCTCTTCTATGTCTTGCTTGGTGATCTGGCAATTGAGCTGAAACTGTGGTTTATTGAGAGGACGCATGGGTGTGCATTCCAGCTCCATTACTTTAGAGCTACGTGACCTGGGTCAACTCACTTAATTTCTTTGAGTCTCAGTTTTCCAGTCTATCAAATGGGGATAGTATCCAATAATGCCTGATTGTCCTACCTACCAGTCAATTCTACTGTAAAGAAATGAAGAGAATGGATGGGGAAACGACATATAAGCTATAAAGCACCTTGCCGACTTGTACAAAACAACTTGTAAGTGATAATGGGTGCCACAATGGTTGAAAGAGTGTGATTGTCTCTTAATATATCCTCAGGTTTCATCCAAGATGCAGGGTTTCTGAACATTAGCACCTCAGAAGACAACATGACAATGCAATGGTTCTCAGAAAGTGGTGTCAAGAGTTATTGCATTGAATGGTACCCTCACACTGCCAACTGGACCAATGCCGCCTGTGTTCTGAAGAGCTCCCGGAAAGAAAAAGATGACAGGAAAGGTACACCCAAAAGCACAATGCTAACGACGGCTTACATTTAAGGGTATTCAAGGAATATCAGAGCTGAGAGGGACTTAAAACAGAGAATGTCAGAGCTGGAAGGGCCCTTAGATCACAGAATATCATAAAATAAAAGATTTGTATAGGTGGGAGAGTAGGCTTTTTGGTTAATAATTATTGATAATCACTAGATTCTTTGCTTTTTGGCAAATAAAAGGGTCAAAATTGTATCGCTACCTTTGGTACCTTTCTTTCAAATACCATATGGATCAACGCCTCAACATCACATCAATTCAGATATTTTAAATATGTTGGTTAATTTTACTGAACATTGGGTGGGGGGAAATCTTATTGGCGAAAGGGTAGGAAAATAAATATATCAAGTGGCAAGTGAATGTGATGTAAAAAGGGAAAATATCAATTAAAATAATTTTTAAATGAAAAAATCACAGAATATCTAAGGGAGGGCCTTTAGAACATTGAATGTCAGAGATAGAATTCAGTCAGTCAACTAGCATCTTATTAAGTTCCTCCTATATGTCAGACTAAGGCAACTAGGTGACACAATAGGTAGAGTACCAGGCCGAGAGTCAGGAAAACTCGGTTCCCTGAGGTCAAATCCAGCTTCAGACACTTATTAGTTGAATTACCCTGGACAAGTCATTTATCCCTGTTTGTCTCAATTTTATCATCTGTAAAATGAGATGGAGAAGAAAATGGAAAAACACTCTAGGACCTTTGCCAAGAAAACTCCAAATGAGATCATGAAGAAGCAGCTATGACTCAAACAACTCAACAACAACCCCAAACCCAACACATTTTGTGGTTGTTGTTGTTGAGTTGTTCATTGAGGCAATTATAGGGTGGAAGTGGATAGAGAACTGGGCCTGGATTCAGGAAGACCTGAGTTCAAATCTACCCCCAGACTCATAGACCAGCTCTGTGACCCTGGGCAAAGCCTTTAACAAGACCCTGCCTCAATTTCTTTAACTTGTAAAATGGGGATTATGATAGCACCTACCTCCCAGATTGTTATGAGGCTGGAATGAGATACTCTTTGTAGAAAGTACTTAGCACAGTCCCTGGCACATAGTAAGTGCTTGGTAAATGCCTTCCCTTATTGAGTGGTGGGGGGCCATGGTCAGATCTGAACCTTAGGAATATCAGTTTCATAGCTGAGTGGAGGATGAATTGAAATGGGGAAAAACTTGAAGCAGAATAACTAACGAACAGGTAATAGGACTAGTCTAGGTACAAGGGGATGAGGTGATGTCAATGTCACAGGGGGGTAGCTAGGTGATACCACAGTGCACAGAGCACCAGGCTTGGAGTCAGGAAGACTCATCTTTCTGAGTTCAAATCCAGCCTCAGATACTTCCTAGCTGTATGACCCTGGGAAAGTCACTTAATCCTATTTGCCTCAGTTTCCTCATTTGTAAAATAATCTGGAGAAGGAAATGGCAAACCACTCCAGTATTTTTGCCAAGAAAATCCCAAATGGGATTATGGAGTCAGACATGACTGAAAATGACTGACTGACAACTACAACAATATCATAGGGAAGAAGAGGGGCAAGTAGAGATATTTTGAAGGAAGAAATTATAGAACCTAAAATGTCAGATCTGGGAGAGTTTAGTCTGACAATTGGACTATCAGAGCAGGGAAGGGAGGGTCTTAAATACATCCAAGCCCATCCCCACCCTTCCTTTCTAAGTGATAATGTTTAGACTCAGAGGAAACATTATTGAAGGAGATCTAATGTTAGATGTCAGCCAGCTCAATTTCTCTTCTCAAACAGAGAAAAATGTAGCTCTTGAGGGTGTCAGGGCCAATCACCTGTGATCACACCATACATAACACCTAGGTAATCACTCTGCAACTAGCTTCCCCAGCTCTCCAACGTGTTCTGTAAACATTGATTCTCACCCTGGGGAGAGGCTCATCCTACACCTGGCTCTGTGCCACTTGAGACCTTAAAGAGTGGGTGTGAGACTCTAATTGGCACTGGGAACAATAGTACTCTAGCCTGTGTGAACAGCCCCAGGCAGTTTTACCAAGCATTTTCGCATTTCTTCTGCTTACCCGAGGAGTGGGTGGGGGAGATAGCACTCATTTTTCAGTTAGGATGACTGAGGTCTTACGGGAAATCAGCAGCAGAGCCAGAATTCCAACCAGAATCTCCTGCCCCCCAGTAGAGCCAGAATTCCAACCAGAATCTCCTGCCTCCCAGTCCAAGTCTTTTCCCACTGGGACCAAGCTGTCTCTCTTAAGATGAAGGATAATACAAGATTTCTGAGTCAATAATAACGTCTAGTGCTGGGCCAGAGCTCTGATTAGTGGTTGGCTTGTTCCTGGTACTGGTAGAAATTTGCCCAATGTCATGAAATTAACCAGAGAATTGGGGTCTTATTTGATTTTCCAGTAACTCTCAGGGCAGTGTAATCTTATTGTCACTGGAAGAAGGTTGGTCGGTAATAGTTTTTGCTGGCTGGACTGCCCCACTACTCAGAATCCTCTAGCACTTAGGACAGCGCCTAGGTCTGCCTTTTCTATCATCTTCCTACTCAAGCTCTTCTCTTCTTATAAGCCATTCCCCACCACACTAATAAATCCATTAAAGAACATTAATTAAGCCCTTACTATGGGTCAGATTCTTTTAGGCACAGGGAACTTAGAAAAAAACAAACAAATAGTCCTCATCCTTATGGAGTCCACATTCTGTAGGGGAAACAACACTCATACAATACACAATATATACAAAGTACACACAGGGTCATATCAGTGCAGGGGAGGCATACCTAGTAGCTTAGAGAATGCAGAAAGGATTCACACAGGAGGTGGCACTTGACTTAAACTGAAGTCTCTTTTCTATGAATCCCCTTAAAACTTGACCCTAGCCCTATTCCATGGCCAGTATCTCATCTTGCCCCAAACTATAGCTATCTTGCCCATGTCTTGTTTTCCTTGAGAGATCACTTTCTTTTTCTTTTTCTCCCCACTGCAGAGGTCAGCCCAGAGCCCTGCTCACAGATGGTGTGTTGTTTGTTTTTTAAACCCTTACCTTCCATCTTGGAGTCAATACTGTGTATTGGCTCCAAGGCAGAAGAGTGGTAAGGGCTAGGCAATGGGGGTCAAGTGACTTGCCCAGGGTCACACAGCTGGGAAGTGTCTGAGGCCAGATTTGAACCTAGGACCTCCCATCTCTAAGCCTGGCTCTCAATCCACTGAGCTACCCAGCTGCTCAGATAGTGTTTTTTGAATGAGGGACAAGTTTCTCCTGGATCTGACATTGTTCTTTTCCCCCTCAGTGATCTATAGCCGGGATAAAGCTTTAGGGATCATGGACCTTTTGAAATGTTACCAGATCAATATTTATGCTTCAGACCAACCTAGAAACCCTCAGTCCTGGGTCACTGTCTTCTCTGTCCACCATTTCAGTGGAGATGGTAAGTCTACACCTATCTCCCAAATGAGAAATCAGGCCTTGGGATCCAGTTGTCATGGAGGGTTTGGGGATAGCTGATGCCAGGTACCAAGTCAGCAGAATATTGACACCTGGCATCTCACCTTGAAGGGACCTTAAAGATTCTTTAGCCAAGGAATTCTTAACTTTGCAGTATTAATCCCTTCGGTAATCTGGAGAAGTCTGGACTCCTCATAAAAAAATTTTTTTAAGTAATTGAAGGAAATGCTAACTTGTATTTAGAGGTTAGTGAAAATAAAGATGTGATTTTCCCTCCATCCAATTTAATGGACCTCTGATCTCTATCTATGGATCCTTTGGGAGTTTGTGGACTCCAGGTTAAGAACCTCTGATCTAGTCCAAAATGCTGATTTTAGGGGAAATTGAGCCTAAGAAAAGGGAAGCGACATGCCTATGTAACGGAGGATGTGGTAATCAGGTCTCTGCTCTCCCCAATCTCATCTTTTCTGGTTCAGCTCGAAGGCAATCTCCTCTGGGAAGCCTTCCCTACTGTTCCCTTCCCCAAAGGGTTCTTCCCTCCCTACAGCTCTGACTCCTACCTCTGTCTCTCTCCTGTGTCCTTTATCACATCTCACCCCTTGCTGCAGTCCTGTATGACTTATTCTGTACTCTCACATTGTAAGCTTGCTAGGACAGAGCCTTATTTATCTTTGTCACCCTCAGACTAGCCTGTACTCAGTAGCCACTTCTTGAATGTACACTGACTGAGTGAATGAATGAATGTAGTGCAAACCTGCCCTCTTTCTAACCTTCTCTGACCTGATGAGCCCTCAATGCATGACCTGAATCTTAGTTTCTCATCAGCAAAATGAAGGGTGTGTGTGTGTGGGTGTATTAGATGGCCTACAGGGTTCCTTCCAGCTTCAATTCTATGATTCTACCATTTAATTGATGCTCCTGTGGTCATCCCTATTCCTCCCATCCTGGGATCTCTCTTGGGATCTTTTCCTATTTTATTAATAAAATGTATAGTTTTCTCTTCCTAAAAGCTATTTGGGAGCTGCCCCCTCACCTCTGCTGATATTCTCAGTTTTGAAAGCTGGTCCCAGGAACTTCACAGCAAATATATCAAGATCCCACGAAGTATTCCTGGAATGGAACCCCTCTCCAATCAGCAAGTGCCCTGGAGTATTGAAGAACTATGTCATCCAATGCTGGAATGAAAAGAACAACAAAACCATCTGTAAGTTGGAAGTTACATTAACTTGCCTTATATCAGTTGGTATATTTTCTGATTTGTGTTTTAAGAACTTATCCAGTCAAGTCCTTTCTAGTTACTTCTATGTTCTCTCTTCTGAGGACCATTCCAGAGCTCACATTCTTTATGCTATTGTCCCTTTAAGTTCCACCATCCTGTGTTCTAATGGTCCTCCCAGCTCTAACATTCTCTGTTCTAAGAGTCCTCCCAGCTCTGACATTCTCAGTTCTAAGCTCCCTCCCAGCTCTGACATTCTGTTCTAAGGGTCCTCCCAGCTCTGACATTCTCAGTTCTAAGCTCCCTCCCAGCTCTGACATTCTCTGTGCTAAGGACTCTCCCAGCTCTGACATTCTCAGTTCTAAGTTCCCTCCCAGCTCTGACATTCTCTGTTCTAAGATCCCTCCCAGCTCTGACATTCTGTTCTAAGAGTCCTCCCAGCTCTGACATTCTCAGTTCTAAGCTCCCTCCCAGCTCTGACATTCTCAGTTCTAAGATCCCTCCCAGCTCTGACATTCTGTTCTAAGAGTCCTCCCAGCTCTGACATTCTCAGTTCTAAGCTCCCTCCCAGCTCTGACATTCTGTTCTAAGGGTCCTCCCAGCTCTGACATTCTCAGTTCTAAGCTCCCTCCCAGCTCTGACATTCTCTGTGCTAAGGACTCTCCCAGCTCTGACATTCTCAGTTCTAAGTTCCCTCCCAGCTCTGACATTCTCAGTTCTAAGCTCCCTCCCAGCTCTGACATTCTGTTCTAAGAGTCCTCCTAGCTCTGACATTCTCTGTTCTAAGGGTCCTCCCAGCTCTGACATTCTCAGTTCTAAGGGTCCTCCCAGCTCTGACATTCTCAGTTCTAAGCTCCCTCCCAGCTCTGACATTCTCTGTGCTAAGGACTCTCCCAGCTCTGACATTCTCTGTTCTAAGGGCCCTCCCAGCTCTGACATTCTCTATTCTAAGGTCTCTCCCAGCTCTGACATTCTCTGTTCTAAGATCCCTCCCAGCTCTGACATCCTCTGTTGTAAGATCTCTCCCAGCTCTGACATTCTCTGTTCTAAGGACTCTCCCAGCTCTGACATTCTCTGTTCTAAGCTCCCTCCCAGCTCTGACATTTTGTGTTCTAAGCTCCCTCCCAGCTTTAGCATTCTGGATTCCAAGACCTCTACCAACTCTGACATTCTGTGTTGTAAGTGTCCTTCCAGCTCTGATATCCTTTGTCCTAGGGTCCACCTAGCCCTGGCATTCTATAATTCGACAAAAAAGACTTTACACAGATATAATACTCTACAGTTTATAAAACCCCCTTCTTTCTGTTGTCTCATGCTGTTTTTGTCTGTTACGATCTCCATATGCTTGCCTGGTCTCTTACCAACGGCTTTGCCTTTACTTTGGCTGCTTTCATACTCTTAGACTCCTGGGCACTTGACTTTCTCCTGACTCCCAACTCTGGCCAGTTGGTCATCCTGTCTGGATGTGGTCCTCAGATTGTCTCACCCTGCCTTTCTATCTTGAACCTAGCTTGAGTCTTGTCCTGGTCTTGGCTTCTTGCCACCTCCTGAATTTCTCCAGTCTCTCGTGGCAGGCACCATCATGATGGACACTCCAGCAGAAAGATGGACACTGGACACACGGACACTGGAACACATTGTCTGAAGGTCAAGGGAAGGGACTTGCTCCCCTTTCCAGCAAACTCACTGTGGTCTTGTGTCTTTGAACAGTTCATCATGTGGATGCTTCTGCCTCACAGTATACAATAAGAAACCTCAGTAATGGCACTTCCTACATCATTCAGATCCGAGGAGACATGGCCACAACTTCTGTGTTATGGAGGAACTCCCTGAGTTTTAAACTAGGTTAGCATATTCTTTCAATAACTCTACAAGCTAGGTTGATATCCCTCTGTTAGAAAACAGAAAGATGGAGGCAGCTGAGTGGCTCAGTGGATTGAGAGGCAGGCCTAGAGACAGGAAGTCTTAGGTTCAAATCTGACCTCAGACACTTCCTAGCTGTGTGACCCTTTGCCTAGCCCTTACCACTCTTCTGTTTGGAACCAATACACAGTATTTTTTTCCTTTATTTTATTCTAGTGATAAATTCACACATAAGTTTTCCAAGGTTACGTGATTCATGTTCTCTCCCTCCCCTCTTCCCTTCCCCTTCTCAGAGTTGACAAGCAATTCTACTGGATTATAAATGTTATATGCAATATTGAGTTGAAGATGGAACATAAGGGTTATAAAAAAGAAAAGAAGAAAGAAAGAGAGAGAGAGAAAGAGAGAGAGAAAAAGAGAGAGAGAAAGAGAGAGAGAAAAAGAGAGAAAGAGAGAGAGAAATAAAGAAAGAGAGAAAGAGAGAGAAACAAAGAAAGAGAGAAAGAAAGAGAAAGAAAGGAAGAAAGGAAAGAAGGAAGGAATCAGGGACAAAGGGAGGAAGGAAGAAAGAAAGAAAGGAAAGAAGGAAGGGAAGAAGGAAGAAAATAGAAATATATTAGACAACATCTTTTCAACCCCATTTGTGCTTGACCTATCTAAATCATAACCATCAACACACACACACACACAAACACAGACACAGACACTCCTGAGTGTGCACACGTGCACATGCACACACACACAAGCTCCCTACCCTGAATGACTGATTTCATTTCCCTAACACAACTGGCTGTTGTTTACAGTGTTTTAAGGTGAATAAATCACTTTCCTCTCAGCTGTCTTAGTTGAAGTTGTGACTATGCCCGTTTTGTTGCAGGGAAAACTAAGACCTAGGGAAGGAACTTGTCTTAAGATCAAATAGTTTGAAGGGGTGAGCTGGGAATAGAAACCAGAACCTCTCACTTCAAGTATGGTGAACTTTCCATAATAGGAGGTTCTCTTCCTATACCCCAAAGTCTTTTTTTTTAAACACTTACCTTCTGTTTTAGTACCAACTTAAAGACCGAAGAGCAGCAAGAGTTAGGCAATCAGGGTTGAGTGACTTGCCCAGTTATACAACTAGGAAATATTTGAGCCCAGATTTGAACTGAGGTCCTCCTGACTCCAGGCTTGGCTCTCTATCCACTGTGCTACAAAGCTGCTCCCAAAAAGGAATTTTAGAGGCAAAGAATTGAAATATTAGAATAAGAAAAGGAGTTTCAATAGTCTGAACCTAGAAAATACAGGAGGGTAGGAATGAGAAAGAGTTTCATTCCAAGTATGGAGGATGGTCTATTCAATCAATATCAGAGCTAATGTCCACCTCTGGAGAAAGAACTGTTGGAGTCAGAATACAGATGAAAGCATGTTATTTTTCATTTGTTTATTTGGGTTTATATTTGGGGGTTTGGGTTTTATATGATTACTTACTAAAATGACCAATATGGAAATATGTTTTACATGATAATGCATGTATAACCCAGATTGAATTGCCTGCCAATCCTGGGAGGAGGAAGGGAAGGGAGGAGATAATTGATTATATAACTTAGAAAAACTTGTGTGGAAATTCATTACATATAATTGACAAAAAATTTAATAGTATTTAATAAAAGAACATCAGAGCTAAGTAGAATTTTAGAAGATAATAATAATAGCTAGTATTTATATAGTACTTTAAAAATGGAAAACATTTTACATGTTATTTCTCATAACAACCTTGGAAGGTGGATTCAGTTATTACCCCCATGTTACAGATGAAGAAATAGAGGCTGAGAGATGTTAAATGAGTTGCCAAGGCCATAGTAAGCGTTTGAGGCAGGATTTGAACTCTGGTGTTCCTGCTCTGAGTCCAGAGCTCTCTCTGTTCTGTACGTAAGACGTCAAAGTTGGGAGGAACCTTAGAAGACAAAATGTTGGAGCTGGGTGGTTAGATTACAGAATATAGGATCCGGGAGAGATCTTAAAACATGGAATGTTGGCAGGGAGAAATGACTTTAATTTAGAGATCATGCAATCCAAATGCCTCAATTTAGAGATGAAGAAACTAAGCCCCAAGTCACACACTGAGATAATACCAAACTAAGGAGTAGAATCCCAGTCTCTGGACCCCCTCAGTCTAGCACACAAGTTGGTAGGTCCTGGTTACTCTAGCTTCTAATTGAACTTGAATTGCCTTGAAATTAATTTTCAAACCAGAAATCTCTTTCTCCACAGATGATGAAATGCCTCCCTCATTTCCTTTTTTCCTGCTGGCCCTGGGAATTTTTGCAGCCATAATCCTCACAGCAGTCCTTGTATATTATGTCCTAAAGAGGTAACTCAAGGTCCCCTTTGTTCTGTTGTCCATTGTGATTCCTTGAGAATGTGAGTCTTAGCCAAATCCTGTTTGGTTTGATGATCCCACAGAGTCAAAAGCTATCTGTGTCCACCTCTACCCAACCCTTCCATCAGCAATGCTACGAAGTTCCTGGAAGAGGATAGGAAGCCAGTAAGTTCCTTTTACAATTAAATGCTATTACCAGTCCCCCACTATTGCCCTTGTGTTGTTCAGTCATTTCAGAAGGCTCATGTCTGAGTCTTCCTCACCCCATTTAGGGTTTTTCTGGCTTTCCCCTTGGAGGAATTTGCCATTTCCTTCTCCATCTCATTTTCCAGATAAAGAAACTGAGGCAAGCAGAGTTAAGTGACTTGCCCAGGGTCACATAGCAAGTAAGTGTTTGGGGTGTCAATGTGGAATCTAGAAACCCCAAAATTGTAGTCTAGTAAGATCTGAAGAACCCCAAGTTTTAGGACTAGCTTGTAAGTTGGTGATCCCAAGGCTTGTACTTGTTCCCTGTTCCTGTGAGGATCTACCATGAAGGGAATCCTAGACTAGCAGTTTCATACTGAATAATGGACCTCAAGGTAAAGACAATCGTCATCAGGTGGGGCCAAGCCCAAGCTAAGTGACTCTTTGGCACAGTAGGCAGCACATAAGTCTTGTAAGCAGAAGGTCCTGAGTTTGATCCTCAAAAAGAGGGTGTGATATCCTGGGAGAGGCATCTGGAGACAAGAAGAGTCACTTGGCTTGTCCTAAAAGTGTGCCAGGGAGGGGGCAGCAGCTATCACAGTGGAGAGAGAACCAGGGCTGGGGCTGGGTGGACCTGGGTTCAAATCTTGAGGCAGATACTTCCTAGCTGTGTGACCCTGGGCAAGTCGCTTCACCCCCATTACCTAGTCCTTACCACTCTTCTGCCTTGGAACCAATATACAGTACTGATTTTAAGATGGAAGGTGAGGGTTAAAAATATATATTCTCTGAAAGGATAGATGGAGAAAAGAGGAGAGATTAGAGCTGGCTTTTCATGACTGATTCTTACCTATTTATTTGCTTCTTGGGTGAGGAGAGAGTTTGGGTTTATGACTTTCTTTGTTCTTTTCCCTCTTCTAGGTCAGGCCATGGATAGGAGCCCCAGAAACAGTGGAAGATGTTGGCATCAGGGAGTCACTGATTATTGAGGTCAGCTCCCCCAAAGTGGGTCCTGAAGTGGGCTCTGAGGTCAGGCTACTTTGCCTTGAGGAACCCAAGGAGATCCCAGACACCAAAGAGAAACAAATGGTTGGAGGAAATGATCTGCCTTTGGACATCGAGATTTCTTCTGACTATAAAAGGCAGAATCACATGGAAGTAGTTGGAGATGACGGCCCACAAGATACCAGGGTCCTGGGTAGTCAAGACGATTGTGATGGAGAGAAAATGGTGCCACTTTTCATCTCTCCAGAAGCAGAGGTCCCAGCAAGGATGTTAACACTTTCTTTTCTTTCAGTTCTCAGACCATCTGAGACTTCAGAAAATTTGAAGGAATAACTTAGCATAGGTTGAACTAGAAATGATGAACTTGAAAAAATGACAATCCTTTATAGGATATCAATCCTAAAAAGGACCTTAGATAGAATGTCAGAGCTGGGAGGGAGACTAGAACAGAGAATGTCAGAACAGGGGGGCCTTAGAAAATAGTGTCAGAGCTGGAAGGGTCTTTAGAGCCCAGATTGGCAAGGCTAGGGCGGCCCTTTGGACTCAGTGTTGTAGTTGAAAGGGTCCTTAGAAGAGAAAATGTGATCTCTGAAAAGTCTGTTAATGTCTCTAAAATCCCATGATCAAAAAAAAGAGCTATGTTTTATTATATGTAATTCTATAATAGCTCTGAAACTATATGACTATCCATATTAATTCTTTCCTTGGGAAAAAATATGGAAATGAATGATGACAGTATAAACCAAAATAAAAGATGAGAGATGAGCTAATAAAATAAACTTCATTGTAGGTTAATTAATTTATTTTTAACTCTTACTTTCTAGGTCAATTCTAAGCATCTTTAGTGTCAATCCTAAGACATGTGTAAAGGGAACTCCTTCCTCCCAGGGTCATGAACTTTCTGCTCCTCCGAGCCAGACCTAGGAGCAGATCAGAGAGATTTTGTTTGTTCTTGAGATGTGATAGACCAGCTCACAGGGAAAGGAGGGGACATGGAGAACTATAAAAAATGAGACTGTATGTTGGGGGCCATCAGTCCACGACGCCTTGACAAAGTCACACATGGTAGCTGGGGAGACCACAGAGTGGTCCTTGGCGAGATGTGACTGCCACTCTTTCCCCCTTGCATGACCTCTTTCATCAATGCCCCTTACCTATGAATTGACATGATTATTATTCCTCCTAGTCTCAAAAGAAATAATGCAAGAGCAAAACACATGTGCCCTAATTCCCTAAAACATCACCAAAAGATCAGATCCTTAAACCCAATCCCAAAAAGACTATCATGGGTTAACTTTTACTTAGGTACATAATTCCCAGCAAAACCACAGCTATAGGCCAAGTCCAAAACTTTCTCATGAAGCCAGCACACAAATCAATCATAGAAGCCTATACAATACGTACAGGTACAGTACAGGTACACTAAGCTTCAATATGCCTCAGTGACTCAATTACACAAATCAGTAACTCAAACTCCCTAGAAAGCTACCTGTGATGAAATCATTTATCTTGCATTCTGTCTGTACTCACAATACAAAAATATAGAATGTTAATCAAGTGATTTGTTAAAAGTTAATGTATCACTTTTCCAATTATCTCTCTTTGATTTTGTATACCTGCATGCCAAGAAAATGGGTATAAAAATAAATCCCAGGCCTGGGAATGTTGGAGCAGCTGAGATGTAAAGCAGTCCCATGGCCGTTATGATTAAGCTGTCTTCCATTTGTTATTTATTTTATTTTATTTATTTTGACTGATCGTTCGCCATCTGTTGGGAACCCTGGAGTCGCGAGTGAGGCTGGACCCTGACCGCGGCAACTGTAGAGGAGATTGGGTTCTTCTCTGGAGGTCGTTGGCTGAGGGTCTTCCATTCGGTGTTGGTGGCTCTGGCAGAAGGCACCCTTGTAGGCTGGTAAGACTCTTGCTCCAAAGAGACTACCAGACTTCCATTTGGAGATCAGAACCTTGTCAGGGAGCAAGCTGAAATTCTATGGACCAGACTTTAAAGTGGTAGGCTAGGAAATAAATTTTCTATTTCCTTCCTTAGTTCTTTCTTATACTTTATTTACATAAAATTAAATTGTTAAAAGCTACTGTCATCCTCCTTACTTAAGGGTTAATTATATAAACAGTGACCTCAACAATTTTTTAACTAATATTTTATTTCCAAACCAATTTCTAAATGTTACAGTTAGCATATCACAGACAGAAGAGCTACAAGGTCTAGGCAACAGGAGTTAAATAACTTGTCTAGAGTCATACAGCTAAGAAGTGTCAGGCTAGATTTGAACCCAGGTCTTCCAGGCTCTAGGTGCTCTAGCCACTGTACTACTTAGTTGCCCTTCAATCTAGTTTATTTTATCAGTAAGAATATGATTAATTATCACCAATACCACCAAATAGATTCAGAAATAAATTATATTTTTTCCTAGATATAGAGAGATTGGTACCTTTGTAGGTAAAGTATAGTGGGGTTTGCAAGTGGAAAGGGTTAATGTTGGAACTAGATAAAAAGTTTTCTCTCTGTCCTGGTGCACCTACTGTCTCCATGGACATTGAAAGAAAAAAGACAGGTGTACCTGTACCCAGGTACCTTCAGAACCCATCTAGATCCTTGTCCAGATCTCATGCTTTGGCCCAAGTTTCCATCTTAGTTCAGTCAACTGAAGATTTAAAATGTAAAGTTGTTATCTTAAAAATATGTGATAAATTTATCAAAATGGATTTGTTTGCCCTTATTTCCTATTAAGATTCCTACCCATGCTCCTAACCAACTTTCATGACCCTAAAGGAAAATACACTAGCATTTTAGATTAGAAGACATTTTTTAAAAATCCTTATCTTCCATCTTAGAATCAATACAAGACAAAAGAATGGTAAGGACAACTGGATTTAAATGACTTGCCCAGGATCACATACCCTGGAAGTATCTGAGGCCAGATTTGAATCTGGGACCTCTTGTCTCTGGGCCTGACTCTTAATCCCTTCAGCTACCTACCTGTCCCAGATCAGAATTTTTCTGATATTGGAATTTAAAATGAAAGTGGGGGATGACAAGAGCAGAATGGCAAAGCTGTTGTATAGCACCAGGTTGAACCATCCTCAAAAGTTATTGAACTAAGCATGGGGGAGATGGAGCCAATATGGCGGCTTAGTAGCAGCAAAAACTGAAATCACTCTGAAAAAAAAACTGAAATCCTTCCAAACAAATCTTTAAAAAGCACCTCAAAATGACCAGAGTCAAAAACCAACAGCTAGCCAGAGAGAGGAGTCTCCTGCAGAAAACAACTTGAAAGTTAGACAGAGAGAGTTTATTTTTTGCAGGATAAGGGGGAACTAGAAGTAAAACTTCACATAGAAGAATGCTGGCCAACTATCCCCGACCTACTGCACCAGGTTCTGAGCCTGGGCATAAGCCAACTTCAGGATTCTGGGACCCTGCCTACACCAACAACCAAGCACCTCACACCCTACATTCACTCCTTGAAGTCTCAAGTCCTATTACCAGCCTGTATTGAGGCCCAGAAGTCCATAGTGCCTGACCCTTTCAAGCCTGTGCTGCTGTGGTGAAGACCTAATCCCAGGGCAAAATTGTTTATAGTACTGATCCCTGCAAGCCAACAGCAGAAGAAACAGAATCAGCAATCAGCTTTCAGAATTACCAATCCACTCCCTGTGTGCTTATATCAATAAAATGGAGAAAAAGCTGATGAATGAATTGGGCATGAAACAAAACAAAACAAAACAAAAAACCTAGAAAAAGAACAAATTTAAAATTCTCAGTTAAAGACTAAATTGGAAATTCTAAAAATCAATGGAGTAATTAATAAAATTGAAAGTAAAAGAATTATTGAACTAATAAGTAAGACTAGTTGGTTCTATGAAAAAAAATAAAGGAGAGTATTGGTTAATTTGATTTAAAAAAGAAAGAAGAATTTCAAATTACCAGTATCAAAAATAAAAAGGGTGATTTCACCTCTAATGAAGAGGAAATTAAAGCAGTTATTAGGAGCTATTTCATCCAATTATATGACAATAATTTTGATAATCTAGGTGAAATGGAGGAATATTTACAAAAATATAAATTGCCTAGATTACCAAAAGAGGAAATAGAATATTTAAATAATTTCATCTCAGAAAAAGAAATTGAACAAACCATCAATGAACTCCCCAAGAAAAAATCCCCAGGGGATGTGGCAAAATTGGGACACTAATACACTGCTGCTGGAGTTGTGAATTGGTCCAACCATTCTGGAGGGCAATTTGGAACTATGTGCAAAGGACTTTAAAACAATGTCTGCCCTTTGATCCAACCATACCACTGTTGAGTTTGTACCCCAAAGAGCTAATAAGGAAAAAGACTTGTACAAAAATCCACAGTTTGTGGTAGCAAAAAAAAAAAGGAAAATGAGGGGGTGTCCATTGATAGGAGAATGACTGAATAAATTATGGTATATATTGGCGATGGAATATTACTGTGCTGAAAGGAATAATGAACTGGAGGAATTCCATGTGAACTGGAAAGACCTCCAGAAATTGATGCAGAGTGAAAGGAGCAGAACCAGGAGAACATTGTACACAGAGACTGATATATTATGGCACAATCAAATGTAATAGACTTTTCTACTAGCAGCCATGCAATGATCCAGGACAATTCAGAGGAACTCATGAGAATGAATGCTATCCACATCCAGAGAAAGAACTGTGGGAACAGAAAAACAGAAGAAAAACATATGATTGATCATGTAGTTCAGTATGGATAGGATTAGGGTTTTTATGTTAAAAGATCACTACAAATATGAAAAATAATATGAAAAATATAGAAATATGTTTTGAACAATGATTCATGTATAACCCAGTGGAACTGCTTGTCAGCTTTGGGAGGGGAGAAGGAAGTGGGGTAGGGTGTCATGAATCATGTAACCATGGGAAAATATTCTAAATTTAAAAAAGAAAGAAAGAAAGAAAAAGGAAAAAGAAAAAATCCTCAGGGCTAGATGGATTCACAAGTAAATTCTATCAAACATTTAAAGAACAATTAATCCCAATACTATGCAAACTATTTGGCAAAATAAGAAAAGGAGTCCTACCAAATTCTTTTTATGATACAAATATGGTGCTGATATCTAGACCAGGAAGACCAAAAACGGAGAAAGAAAATTACAGATCAATGTCCTTAATGAACATTGATACAAAAATCTCAAATAAAATACCAGCAAAGAGACTACAGCAATATGTCACAAGGATTACTCATGATGACCAGGTGGGATTTATCCCAGGAATGCAAGGCTGGTTTAATATTAGGAAAACTATCAGCATAATTGACTATATCAATAATCAAACTAATAGAAATCACTTGATTATCTCAATAGATGCCAAAAAAGTCTTTGACAAAATTCAAACCCATTCCTATTGAAAACACTAGAAACTGTAAGGATAAAAGGGCCTTTCCTCAAAATAATAAGTACTGTTTATTTAAAACCATCAGTAAGTATCATTTGCAATGGGGATGAGTTAGAAACTTTTCTAATAAGATCAGTAGTAAAGCAAGGATGTCCATTGTCACCATCATAATTTAATATTATACTAGAAATGCTAGCTTTAGGAATTAAAGAAGAAAAGGAAATTGAAATAATTAAAGTGGACAATAAAGAAACTAAACTATCACTCTGTGTGGATGATATGATGGTATACCTAGAGAATACTAGAAAATCAACTAAAAATAGTTGATATAATTAATAACTTTAGCAAAGTTGCAGGATACAAAATAAACCCACATAAATAATCAGCCTTTCTCTCTCTATATATATATATATATTTTTTAATAGCACAATAGTGTGCCATCATAATCATATATCACAACTTGTTCAGCCATTCCTGAATAGGCATTCTCTCAATGTGTAATTCTTTGGATAATAAAAAGAACTGCTATAAATGTTTGTATATATAGCTTCTTTTCCTTTTCCTTTAATCTCTTTGGAGTACAGACCTAGAAGTGGTATTGTGAGGTCAAAGAATATCCAGTTTTAAAGCCCTTGGGTATAGTTCCAATTTTCTCCCCAGAATTGTTGGATATGTTCACAACTCCACCAACAATGCACGAATGTCCCAATTTTTCATATCCCCTCCAACATTTGTCATTTTCCTTTTCTGTCATATTAGCTAATTTAACAGGTGTGAGGTAGGACCTTAAAGTTGTTTTAATTTGCACTTCTCTAGTTAATAATTTTTTCGAGATATGAACCTTTTGTTGTTGTTTAGTCATTCAATTATGTCCAATTCTTCATGACCCCATGGACTAGCATTCCAGGCCCTTCTAGTCTCTGCTGTCTCCTAAAGTCTGTCCAAGTTCATGTTTGCTGTTTGTATGATACCATCTATCCATCTCATCCTCTACTGTCCCCTTCTCCTTTTGCCCTGAAAACAATATGGTACTAGCTAAGAAATAGAATGATGTATCAGTGGAATAAATTAGGTACACAATATATAGTAGGAAATGACCATAATCTTATGTTGGATAAATTCATAGATTCAAGATTTGGGGTACAAGAGTTCACTATTTGACAAAAGTTTCTGGGAAAGCTAGAAAGAAGTTTGGCAGAAACTAGATACATACCAAAATCTCACATCATATGCCAAGATAAGATCAAAATGGATACATGATTTAGACATAAAGGGTGATGTCATAAGCAAGTTAGAGGAGCATAAAACATTTTACCCGTCTGGTCTATGGATAAAAAAAAAAAGAATTTATGACCAAACAAGAGATAGGAAGTATTATGCAATGTAAAATAGATCATTTTGATTACATTAAATTGCACAAACAAAACCAATGCAGCCAAGATTTTTTAAAAAAGGAAGAAATTGGGGGGGATTATTTTTTAAAGCAAATTCCTCTGATAAAAGTCTCATTTCTCAAATTGATAGGTAAATAAATGAAATGTATATAAATATTAATCATTCCCCAATGATAAATGGTTAAAGAATATGAACAGGCAGTTTTTAGAAGAAGAAAACAAAGCTATCTAGAGTCAAATTAAAAAATGCTCTAAGTCACTATTAATTAGAGAAATTCATATTAAATGTTAGTTATTATTTCACCTTTTGGTAAGTGGCAACCCTGCTCTGACTCATAAGATCATAGATTTTAAGCTAAAAGGAGTCATGGAGGCATCTGGTCCAACCTTATTTTTCAGATGATAAGCCTGAGGATTTCAGGGATTAAGTGACTTTTCCAGGTTCCCAGTTAAGACAAAGTTTGGAAAAGGTTTTGAATGGAATTCTTCTTGACTCCAAGTTTAGGCTCTACTCACTATTCCAGGCTACACTCAAAGAGCAGAAGTAATTGTCCCTTCCTGGCTAATTGTCATATGACCATATTTGGGGTTTTCTTGGCAAAGATCCTAGACCATTTTGCCATTTCTTCTCCAGCTCATTTCACAGATAAGGAAACTCTGGCAAACAAGGTTAAGTGACTTGCCTAGAGTCATACAGCCACTAAGTATCTGAGGCCAGATTTGAACTCAGGAAGATATCTTCCTAACTCTTATTTACTGGGCTACCTAACTATCCAGCTAGCATCCAGGAGGAGGGAGATGATAATCCTGTTGTCCTATACCCTAGGTAGGTCTTGTCTGACCATTGTGTTCAGTTATGGGGTCCTAGTTCAGAAAGGATATTGACAAACTAGAACAAATCTAGAGAAGGGCAGCCAGGATGGAAGGAGTTCTAGGAACTCAGCCAGACAAAGAACAGTGAAGGAACTGGGGATATTTAAGGCTCAGGGCAGACAAATTATGAGTGCTTGAAAAATTGGAATGTAGACTAGGGAGATTTTGCTCTGGAAGGCAGGCTGAAGATAAATGGGTGGAAATTTCAGAGAGGCAGAATTCTACTTTGTAAGGGAGGGAAGTTGATTGACCCAATCAACTGATCAATCTCCCCACCCATTTGGATGAGAATATATTTCATTGAATACTCAGTAGAATACAGAGCCCCTATAGATGGGAGGTCTTGGGTTCTATTAAGATTAAAATCCTCTAGAAACTGTATCTTAATTTATAATTAGTTATTAAATAATAAAAAAGAGGGCCAGAGAAAGAAAAGGCACCAGCCACATATGGCCAGCCATTCCCTTCACAAGCTCCTTCCCAAGTTGGCCACAGTGCCAGCTTCATAGCCAAGACATCAGGCATATTGACCCTCTCTTGGGTAGCTGCGAGCCAGACATCGTGTGTGCACCGAGGCTCCACTAGCCAGCATCTGCCTGCCCTGGCACTCCCCTAGCCACCTCCTTTCTACAAAGTTCTAAGGCAAAAGAGCCCTGTTTCTTTTTCCTAGTCTAATTTATGCTCCTTGTGATGCCACTTTTCTGATTTGCTGGACCTGACCGAAGTCTGGATCAGAAGCAGGTCTTCCAGATGCCAGAAGTCACCACTCACTCCTTAGAAGAGCACTGTAGCAGCACTGGTACATTGGTACATCCTCTCTCCCAGCATTGGAGAGAGGACTCTACCCATCCTCTCAGAAACACACAGTTCAGAGATTCAGAAGTAGTATCCTTTGATTTAAAATCCAAAGTTGTCTTGATAAGCTAGTGTTGATTTTTCACCTTTCAAAACCAGCCTCAGGCACTTCCTAGCTGTGTGACCCTGGGCAAGTCACTTAATCCCAATTGCCTAACCCTTCCTGTTCTTCTGCCTTGGAACAATTCATGAATAAATTCCAAGATGGAAGATAAGGGCTTTTTTTTTTAATTTTTTTTTTAAGAAATGTATGAACAAGACCTGGACACTTCAGGTGAATCAGTCTTTAGATGAAGATGAGAAATCCTTGATCAATTTTAGAAGAGGATAAGAAGTTCTCAAAAGTCAATGGGATTAACTGGAGTGAGGTTGCAAGGGAAATAGATTCAGATTGGTTAAGGAAACATGGCCCTGGGTTTTGTATCAAATGGAAAGCCAATTAGGAACCCAAGAATACAAGCATCTGGAACTTTAGCATGGGCATCTTTGAGCCAATCCCTTGTGAAGGAATTGCTTGAAGGGAAGAAATGACTAAGCCTCTATTCTTCTCTCCCCCCATTTTGAGCCAAGGCAGATTTATGAACTTTGAAGGATTCAAACTTCTCAATGTATCTTAGTAATTTCCCTAGGAAAGCAGGGACTACTCACAAGATCTATTTTTGAAACCAAGAACCAACTAGACATACAGGGGGAAAAAAGTAGCATTAAGGATAGGTAAAAGCACTTGAGGATTTCAGGAAATAAGACTTTGGTTCTGTTATTCCCTACCACATGTGCCTTGAACCCATTTTCCCATGGACTCTATAGTATTGGTAGAAGAGTATGTTACAGATATTTGGAGGAATGTTTTGTACCAACTATTCTTACTATAAAAATGGAATAAATACACTTTCTAAAGCTAATTTCTTGGCTAACCAAATTATATCAATTGATAACCTTGGCAAAAGTGCACCAATGGGGGCTCATGAACTATTAGAAAGAGTCTCTAATTTCCCAGGATTAAATGTAAGCTTACTCTAGGAACATGATCTAACAATATTAGTGAAGGCTGGGAGAATACATTTAGAGTCTATAAATGTTCTAATTTGATATGAGGAAAACTTCCAAAGTGGGAAAGACATAATGAATGAAATGGATGACCTTGGCAGATAGGGGGTTCCCTTTCAGTGAGGATCTCTAAACAAAATATAAATATCCACTTGTTGCAGGATATCATGGAGGGAATTCTGGCCCAGTAATAGGTCTAGATTGCTAGGTCTAGACTTGCAATAGGTCTAGACTAATAGCCTAGATAACTGCTTCATCTAGATAATTTCTGAAATCCCCTTGGAGCTTTGAGATCCTATTATTCATTCCAGCTTAACTTTTTGTGACCCCATTTGGGGTTTTCTTGGCAAAGATATCAGACTGGTTTGCCATTTCCTTCTCTATCTCATTTAACAGATGAAAAACTGAGGCCAACAGGGTTAAGTGATCTGTCCAGGGTCACATGGCTAGTGACTGTCTTAGGCCAGATTTGAACTCAAGAAGATGAGTCTTCCTGACTGTAGGTCTGGCATTCTATCCATTCTGCCATCCAGCTGCCTCAGATACTATGTGTGCCTGATTTGAAGTATGACCAACAAGGGATGCTTTTACTTAGAAAGACGTGTGCTTTGGAATAGCCAAATAAAATAAACAAGGAGGATGTCCACATTCCTCCCATCTTCCATTCCTGACATTTTGGATTCCTTTGTTCTGTTGACTGCATACAAGTGCTGAAGTGTTAGATGCTGTGGGTTTGACCGACTTCCTATTGCTGATTTTGCAAACCAAGATGTACATGCAGAAGGATAGCCGTGAGACAGTTATGCCAAAAAGTGTCCCCTCCAATGGGCTTGTATAAACACATAGTAGAACTGAAACTAGCCCACAAGGACATCCTTGGCTTGAGTTTTACCTTTCTTAGGTTCCTTTATGCTCTCTCAGGACTGACTCATGCTTGGAAAGAGACTTGAATTATTGTCTTTAAATCCCTCAGAAGGATCCTTCTTGGGAGTAGAGGGCAGAGGGTACAGCCTGGCTAATTAAACAGTAAATGTTTCCTTCATATGGTTTGGGAGTAAGTTCAGGGCTTGAGCATCTGGAAAGAGCCCTGGCCTGGGAATGCTCTAACATTCTCAGCTCTAAGACCTTTTCCAACTCTAACATTTCATTTTCTATGTCCTAAGGGCTCTTCTAAGGCCAATATTCTATGTTGGAGACCTCTCAGTTTGTTTTGTTTTTTTCAACCCTTATCTTCTGTCTTGGTATCAATTCTAAGACAGAAGAGTGGCAAGGGCTAGGCAAATAGGATTAAGTGACTTGCTCAGGGACACACAGCTAGAAAGTGTCTGAGGCCAGATCCTCTCAATTCTAGACCTGGCGCTCTATCCACTGTACTACCTAGCTGCCCTCCCAGTCTTAACATTTTCTATTTTCTATTCCCTTTACCCTCTGATATTTTGTACCGAGAGTCCTTATAGTTCCAAGGTTCTATATTTTCAGAGTCCTCTCAGTTCCAATATTCTGATCACAGAAGTGACCCAACCCCTCCCCCAACCTGTTTTTAGAAGGATTAGAACACATTTTAAATATATCCTAGTCTGAAGCCTTTGGATTAATCTGAGAGAAAAATCCTTAGGGGGGAAAAAAAGGTTGTTTTTTTTTCCTTCAGTTCTGAAATTCTCTTTCTGATCAGTCCAGGAAGAGCTCCTCCCTCCTTCCTCCCTTGGAGTAGTTAGAGCAGTTACTAGACAAGGACTAGGGCAAGTTGTCTTTGATTATTCCACCTCAGTGTACTAGACATCCTTCTCCCCCAAATCAAGGAATTAGGGTATTGATTGGTAGAAGGAGGTGACTTTGAAGACTTTAGGTCAGTTATGATGAACCTTTTAGAGACCGAGTGCCCAAACAGCAACTCTCACATCTCATTCCAGTCCCCTGCCTTACCCCAGACAGGGGAAGGAGGAAGCATTCTTATTGAGCCAATGGGCAGAGGGACTGGTGATGGGAGAAAGTCCTCAGGAGCACATGGAGAGGGGAAGGGAGCAGACCCGTCTAGCATACTCTGGCATACATGCCATAGGTTCTCCAACATGGCCTTGTGGGTTTTAAAATTAATAATCAATAACTAAACATTATATTTTATAAAGTTTTATTAATAATAACTAAAACAAAAGAACTGCCTGACTTCAGCCTGGTTGCAGATCCAAGAGAGGAAGAGGGAGGACTTACAGCCACTTAAATACAATCACACAAAACAGGAGGACACAGGAAAAGGGGATTTTGGGAAATACTACGGGACTTCTGGGGGATGAAGTCCAAAGGCTCAAAATCTCCATTTATACAGTGTTAGGTCATCTTTGATCATCCACGGGCAAGGTCCAGCCTCACTCGCGACTCCAGGGGTTGCCGACAGGTGGCAAAGCATCAGTCAAGAAAATAACAAATGGAAGACAGCTGTATATTTTACAGCCATGGGGAAGCTTTGCATCTGATAGCTCCTCTGTCATCCCCAGACTTGATGTTTATTTTTATACCATTTTCTTGGCACACAGATACATTACCTATGTAGCAGTAAAACATTAGTTTTTCTCTGCTAGAAGTATTATATTTTTAGAGGTTTTATTAAAGATTAAGAATTAAGAAAATACAAGTAAAACAGCACGTGCCTAGGAGGGCTGAAAGGCCTATTCAATTTCACTTACATCACGAGAGAAGCATCTGCTTGGAAGAGAAAGTAGGAAGAGCACTCAGTAGGCTTTTACAGCCAGTTATATAGAAATTTTGATCTTGCCCAGGTGGAAATCTCAATGAGATTAGAGGGCATCTCGGGAACTAGAGCAAGGACTTCACAGAATAAAGATTTCACACAAAATAAATGATTTTGTCATAGGTGGCTTAATTTTTTCACTACCCTGTAAGGAGTTTTGAGCTTACAAACAATCAAGGAAATTTACTTATTACTTTTAATAAAAATAAATAATCAATCAGAAGTTCTTAAAGACAATTCAACAATCATATCATTGAGGTTGAGAGGTACTGAGAACACAATTCAGATTTAATATTAGACTGATCATTTTTCATTTTGGGTTTTTATTTGGGGGCTTTAGGTTTTCTATGAGTATTCTCTTACAACAATGACCAATATGGAAATTATGTTTTGCGTGATAATACATGTATGATCCAGATCAAACTGTTTACCATTTCTAGAAAGGGGAGGGAAGGAAGTGTGAACTTTAAAACAATTCCACCCTAATCAGTCCATTCTTTAGAAGATCTGATTTAGCTATTTCCTGATCAATAACAATGGAGATACTTGGAATAACAGAATCAGGTCTTGGAAAACCCACATTCTCCACCCTACTCAGTTTAACAAGATTTTGAAAGGTCTGCATCAAACTCAAGATTTAATTATCTGAGGAGATGGCCTTCAACAGACATGTGCAAAAAAAGGACAGACCTCTGAGCTATCCTAAGTCAAGCTAAGTCTTCATTGGTACAGATGAGACACAGAAAAGTGATGTAAAAATATCCATATAAGAGGCACGTCACGGGCTGCCTCTCTCTCTTTCCCTGGAGAGACGACTCTGGCTGGCAGTTTGCTAAGCAGTCTGACATCTTGGAGTGTTGGGTGGTGATTTTTCCCTAGAGCTGATTTCAGGTTCAGGCATCTTAGTTAAGCCTTTTTGGAGGTCAAACTGATTCTTTCCTCCTTCACACTCAAAAACCTTACTTTCTAGATCACCTATATTCCTTTCCCGTACTAGCCCCTTCCTTCCTCCTCCTTCTTAAAATCTTCTCTTAAATCACCATAAAATTTGGCAGCTGACTTGGGTATTTTATTATTTGGAATTTCCTTTGACAACCACTTAAATTTAGATTTTTTTCAGTCTCAACCATAATTTTACCCTTTACAGAAGGGAGAGAGACAATGTCAATCTTATAATTTTAGAAAATGTATTGTTGAAAATTGTTATTACATATAACTGGGAAAACTAAATGTATTATTTTTTTTAAAGAATCTCTGTTTGAGTGATGCCTGAGGGCAAGAGGGGAGTACACTATAATGGGCCAATTTCTAGAAAAATACTTTAATTAGAAGAATAATAAATTAATACGATAGACTAGTACCTACATGGCAGAGTATGGTATTAATGTTTTCCTTCACATCCTAGACACATAAGATCTGTGAAGATTGGATTTGGCTCTCCCCTGATTGTAACAATGAAGGTACTTAGCTCTTCCATGATTGTAAAGATTAAATTGTAATCTCCTGCCTATTTTTAGATTTTAATCCCCAAAGTGTTAGCATAGTATTTAAAGTTGAGTATGGAGATCTGCCCAACCAAAAAAGGTACGAATACCCATTTCACACACTGATTGGGAGGTCTGTGACCCACGTGAGAAAGAGTGGGTGACAAATCAGAATCAACTGACCATCTTCTGGGTGGTCCTAGAGCCGAGCATTGGCTGTGATTGGTGGACATAAAGATTAAGGGAAGTGAAGCAAGAAAAAAAGGTCTTTAAAAGAGAGTGACAAGGGCCCGAAGGCACTAAGTTCTTCTGGACTTCCACTTCTGCTGGAGTTGTACTGGCAGTTCTACTGGAGTGGAGAATAATTCTTCATTCAGAAGAGTGCTGACCTGTTTTCCTGGTAACTCTGTTCCTTTGAACTGACACATGCTGAGTGTAAAGGCTGACTCCCTTTCCCTTGGCCTTTCTGGAGGCATCAGCCTCTGGAGAGGCCCATCATCCTGAGATGCTTTTCCGTTGGCTGGGGCCTCTGAACTCCTGCCTGGTTCAGAGGAGGCTGGAGCAACTATCTCTCTCTCTTTTTCTTCTCTTTCTCTCTTCCTTAATATCTTCCCTCTTTATTGTAAAATAAACTACCATAAATTCCATTCTTACTTTAGTAATTCATTTGGGATTTGATAATTAAATCCCTGGTGACCTCTAGCTCTTCTCTGAGCTCTTATTTTTAAGGGCAAAATCTCCTATGTCACCTCCCCTAAGTTCTTCCATCTACCAATAACTGTAGATGTTTTCCAAAAGACAGCTCATTTTGAATTCACAGCTGAGTAGATTAATCTCTTTAGTAAGTCAGAAAAAAAAATGCTGCTGTGTTGACTAATTTCATTAAGAGAAAACCTCTGCGTAAGTTTTCACCTTTTAGGTCTAAGTAGCTTACAAGTTGCCCCACCTTTATAGGCACCTAGCATCCCATTGTATCAATTCCAAAAACAGGCATGGCTCAAAGAACTCCTTTCCTTTATAAGTATGGTTTTCAAGTACTTTCATTGTTTAGCAAGGAGTTTTCTGCCCTAAAGCAGTCTTAAGTAGGGGTGGAGTAGGGATACTCCCATAGCAAGGAGTTTTCACATTCAAGTAGAGTTCTCACTATCTGGTAGGGAATTATTTCAAGTAGGGAATTGGAGGATTCCTCAATGTGGAGTAAAATTTTTAACATTCATAAGTCTGTGAAATTTTAAGGTTTACAATGGTAGGAGCCAAATTTGAGATACTTGGTAGAATGTGGGATAAGGAAGACCTGCCTTTGACATATGTCAAAACAGCCTCAACCTCGAAACCCAAAGAAGTTCAAGTCCTCCTGTCTTGGTTCAAAATTACATCAATCCCATTGGAATCGTTCTCTTTGACTTGCTCTATAGGCACTGTGCAATGGCTCTTTTTGTATTCCCTTCTTCTGGAATCAGACAGAATAATTAAGTAAAGTCCCAAAATTTTTTAAACAATCAATGGCATCATTTTTATAATCTAAAGCTTTTAAGGTATGCATTGTACATTATTAGGGCAAATAGATTTTAAACTTATATTACTGCAAAATCAAAAAAGTTAAAGAAAAATCTTCTCAATATTGTTGACATGTGCTTCAAAATCAAAAAGGAGAGAAAAATAAAACTGAAATACTGCATTGCACATGCAAGGAAAAACAATAATAAAAAAAGTTTTCAAAATAAAAAATATATAGCTTACAATCAGTAACACACTGTGTCAGTCAAGGAGAGGTAGAATACAAAAGTTTCTCACCCCAAAATCAGATCCATTACCTTTTCAAACTTGGCCATGATCCACTGTGTAAGTGCAAATTATGTTTTACAAAGTAATAGTTTTTTTTTTTTTATAAAGAACAGTAGTACAACAGGTTATGCACATTCAAAAAAGTATCAAAATCCTCAAAATTATAATAGCCCATTTAATGATGATAGCAAACAAACCCACTATCATATTTTACATGAATCAGCTGTATGAAATAAAAAAAACAAACATAGAAGCTAATGGATACTTGTCACAAGTTTTTTCAGGTGTAGCAATCTTTCAACCTTGGCTGAGATATTTTTTTAAATCCATTACTGACATCATTACAAAAATGTGGCAGAGGAGTCTATAAAAAATCAAACCTCTGTACTGTTGACGTTGGGTCTAAAAAATGTCATCATGAATCTAGATCATTCTGATGAAAGAGTAGAGTAAGCTGAAGAGTTACAAATGAGAGATGTTCCCTCTTGGGAGCCATCCAGGGGTACCTCACCTTAGGAACAACTTTCCAGCTCCTCTGGTATGAGACTGTTATGTATCATCCATTTACATTTTTACAAATGTGGAGATGGGGATTATAATCGTGCTATCGCACTTCACTTCAGATACTAAATTAACTCTTTACCTCTTGTTACAAATAACTCAGAGGCAGACAAGATGATCAGTCAGAGCTATTGAAAAAAAAATCTAAAAAATCATGTCTGAAGACCCCTTAAAAACAATTTCAGATATTTAGTTCATTAAATTCTTCAAAGGTTGTTAAGCAGCTTGACAGAGTCCATCCATCATCTATGTGACAATTAACAGAGGCAAAATGGAAGAAAAAGCTATTTATGGGCTTTTACAATATTTTGTTCAGTATAGTTATAGGGGAAAGGTAACGGAATATATCTAATAGCTAAAACACAGTAAAATAAAATGATTTAGTGTAACAGAATAGAATTGATCAGATTAATATATGAACTTAAAACAACAAAATTAAATCTTAAAGCAGAAAATCAACAAAATACAATAAGATACAGACTTTCATAAAAAATGGGGTCTGAAAAGGCTTAAAAATTTCACTTACAGACTCTTTAAAGTTCCTTCTCTATCCATTCTTTTGTCACATTTCTAGGATCTCCCATAGTGAGGGAGAATTACTTGCTGAGCATAGTGTGAAGGAATCCCAAATTGGCTGTATTTTAAAGACTGGGCAGGTCCAAATGGCAAGGGGCTGTAAGGAGATGAATTTCTCCCCTAAAGCTCAGGCAAGATAATTGAAAGGACCAGTGCACCCAGGAACATTTTTTTTGTTTTTCGATGGTCTTCTGTTGTGCATAATTTTTCATTGACCCCATTTGGAGTTTGATTGGCAAAGATATTGGAGTGATTTGCTCTTTCTTTCTCCAGTTAATTTTACAGGTGAGGAAATTGAGGTAAATAAGGTTAAGTGACTTGCCCAAGGTCATACAGCTAGTCAGTGTCTAAGACCAGATTTGAACTCAGGGAAATGAGTCTCCCTGATTCTAAGTCCATACCCTATCCACTGTACCACTATGTTCAGTTCTAGGACCATATTTTTGATAGGACACTAATAAACTGGAAAGTATCTAGAGGAAGGGACTTGGGAGTTTATATCTAGAAAAGAGATTAGACAACAAAGATGTCTTTAAATAGAAGAATGATTAATATTTGCTTTCCTTCTGTCCTACAGCAGAATTAGGAGCAATGGGGGTGAGAGGGCACTATAGAAAGGGAGATTGAGTCTTGCATTAAACAAAGAAACAAACAAACACTTAATAACTCTAAAAGCTATCTCAAAGCAGAATGGGTTGACTTGATCTAGTGACTTTCCTCTCACCAGAGGTCTTCAAGCAAAGGCCAGATGACTACTTGTCATCTTGGCAGGGAAAGAAGGGAGGCAAAGAAGGGAGGGAAGGAGGAAGGAAGGAAGGAAGGAAGGAAGGAAGGAAGGAAGGAAGGAAGGAAGGAAGGAAGGAAGGAAGGAAGGAAGGAAGGAAGGAAGGGAGGGAGGAAAGAAGGAAAGAAGGAAAGAAGGAAGGAAGGAAGGAAGGAAGGAAGAAAGGAAGGAAGGAAGGAAGGAAGGAAGGAAGGAAGGAAGGGAGGGAGGGAGGGAAGGAGGGAGGAAGAAAGGGAGGGAGGAAGGAAGGAAGGGAGGAAGGAAGGAAGGGAGGGAAGGAAGAAGGAAACAATCATTTATATAGCACCTACTATGTGCCAGGTATGGTGTTAAATGCTTCACAAATAATTATCTCATTTGATTCTCACAAAGCTCTGGGAGGTGGGGTGCTATTATTATCACCATCTTACAGTTGAGGAGTCAAGAGCGATGTGATTTGCCCAGGGCCACAGAGCTAGTGTTTGGGATTCAACCTGTACTCAGGACTTCCTACCTCAAGGCCCAGTGCTCTCTCCAGTACATCACCTAGCTACCTTGGAGTATTTTTTTTTTGAACTCTTACCTTCTGTCTTAGATAGAAGAGTGGTCAGAGTTAGACAACTGGGGCTAAGTGACTTGTGCAGGGTCACACAAGTAGGAAGAATCTGAAGTCAGATTTGAATCTAGGTCCTCCCTACTCCAAGCCTGATGCTTTATCTACTGTGCTCCCTATCTGCTGTGCTCTTAGAGGTATTTTATAAAGAGCAGCTATTGGGATTTAAGAGGGGAAAGTGGGTAACAGGAGAAAGGTGCTAAGCAGATAGGATCTAGGGACTAGGGATGGTTGTTACACACAGTACAGGAAGTAAAGAATCAGTAGGCACAGCAATGGCAAACTTCTAAGGGGAAGAAATAACCCATGAAATATTAGCTCCCTGGGAAAATTGTCATGCCCTAGTTATTTACTTAACTTTGCTTTCCTCAGTTTCCTCATCTAGAAGATGAGCTAGAGAAAAAAAGTGGCAAACCAATTCAGTATCTTTTCCAAGAAAATCCTAAGTGGGGTCAAGAAGAGTCAGACATGACTGAAACAACTGAACAAAAGCCAGTTACAACTCTGTTTCTAAGACTCCTTCCAGATGCTTTAAGACAGAAGCCGTATTCACTAGGACTCCTGGGGTAAACTTTTATTAAACCAAACCCCAGAATATTTTCTCTTTTAAAAGAATGGTACTTTAGGCAGGAACCATATCAAACCAATGCAGATTTTCCACCAATTCAGCAAAAAATTCTCTAGGGTGATCCTGTGGTGGCTAGCTGACGATTTTGGTGAAGATACCCTGTTTCGGAGAAATGGCCGGGGATTCCCCCTCAGCATAGCCTTTCCTGAGGAGTGGAGAGATGAGTGACTCATCAATCTGCCTGAAACTCTGTGGTTCTTCTATTATGAAATGGGTCAGGAGGAAACCCACAGTCTTCCTACCACCCAGTTGGGGTGGGGAAGGATGAGAAGAGAAGACATGCTTTGTACTGCCCTCTGGTGTTTAGAACTCTCTGACTTTGAAGAATAAGAGGTACTGGGAACATAGAGCTCAGGATGACAGAGCTGGGAGGGCCCTTAGAACAATCCGTTTTGACAAAGGGCTGCCTTGGGAGGGGATGGAGTTCCCTTGTACAATGATGGCAAATCTTTTAGAGACTGCATACCATGCCCTGCCCCCCCCCCAAGACCTTGGGCCCTCTCCTCCCTCCACTGCCTTACCCTACACAGGGGAGGGAGGAAGTGCTCTCATTGGGCTGCTGGGTAGGGTAGTGGGTGAAATAAGGAATGTCTTCAGGTATGGTGGTGTGACAAGGAAATTTTAAGGTTTACAGTGGAGAGGGAGCTGGGAGGGACCCTGCAGGAAGCAGCTCAGACTGAGTTCCTCTATCTTTCTAGTAAGGAACTCTGGCCAGTGAGGACACGTGTGCCCACAGAGAGGACTCTGTGTGCCCTCTCTGGCACATGTGCCATAGGTTCACCACCATGGCCCTAGGAGGAAAGAAGAGTCTGGATATCTTCTTATTAGGTTTATTATGGCATATTCTTTTGCTTATAAGTTGAATTTAAAAGGCCTCTGAAGTCTCTTTCAATGCTAAATTCTGTAATTTCACTCCAAGCTCAATTCACTCTCTAGACTGCTCTACTTCCCTATAGTTGCCTTAATTCTCAGGAGGACTATACTAAGATCTCTTATCTGGGTTAGTAAGTTCTTAAGTTGGATCAACATTTTCCTTTTTAAATGTTCTCTTTCATTATTAGAATGTAAGTTTCTTAAGAGTAGGAACTGTGTTGGGGTTCTTTTGTATTTGTGTCCCTGGCACTCAGCAGTGTCTGGTACATAATAAGAACCTAATAAATGCTTCTCTTCCTCTCTCCCTCCTTCCTTCCTTCCTTCCTTCCTTCCTTCCTTCCTTCCTTCCTTCCTTCCTTCCTTCCTTCCTTCCTTCCTTCCTTCCTTCCTTCCTTCCTTCCTTCCTTCCTTCCTTCCTTCCTTCCTTCCTTCTGTCAACATGGAAATATAGAAATCCCCAGTTTACTTAGTTTAAAGGTATAAACCCCAGGTTTTGACCTTGTCACAAGAAAGGTTTCCCCCTGAGGGAAGGTCCCACTTCACCAGACAATAGACATCCACTTCAACTTTGGCGCAGTAGGTAGCGCATCAGGCTCAGGAGCTTCAAGCTGAAGGTCCTGAGTTCGATCCTCAGTAAAGGAGGGTGTGATATATGGGAGAAGCTTCTGGAGACAAAAGAGTTACTTGACTTCAGATGGGATCTGTCTCCCCACCTGAAGTGGATTAGTGATAGTTGAAGAAAAAGTACCGCTGGCAGAATTGGGAGCTTAAAACTCCAAGTGCAGATGCACTGGCTGGTGGTGAGGTGAGAAGGGAACAAAAAAATAAAGAAAGATCTTTAGAGACCATAGTAAAGCTCCAGAGAAGGAAGGATCCATATGGCCAGCAGACAGGTTAGAGAGAGAGGAGAGGAGAAAGGAAGAGGGAGGATCGCACCCGTTCCTGTCTTTTTATTAAGGCAATGAGGTAAGAGGTACGTAATACATATGCAACAGCATACAGTGGATTTACATTGGCTTGACATATCAATGATGTACAAGATAGGGGCGTGGGTAAAAGCCACTCTTTTCAAACTCCCAGAACAAAGACCGCATGGCCTGCTCATAAATCATGCATTGGAATGCTGTTTGACCAGGCCAGAGCTAAGCCCTTTGTGGCTCAGGCCCAGAGATTCTTCTGGCCTCTGAGCTGTCTCATTAACTGCTCTGACCAAGTATAATATCATATCAATACATCAACCACATTTTCCAGATGTATATACCTGGAATCCTACACTGACATTCTGTTTTTAAGAGGAGAAGGAGGAGGCAGATTCAAGGAAGAGAAATTGAGAATTTTAAGTAAATAAAATAAGTTGGTAAAACAAGATTAGTAAGAAAAGAGAAAAGAAGCTGGGTGGGACTGTCCAGCTGCTGAGGGTGAAAAAGTATTATCTGGATGACTCACTCATTCAATTAGTAAACATTTAATAAATTCCTACTATATATTATGAAGTCTTTTTTGATGAATGCGCTGTTTGGGGATATATAAAGAACTTGTCAATTTATGCCATATATACATTTTTTTTTAAACCCTCACCTTCCGTCTTGGAGTCAATACTGTGTATTGGCTCCAAGGCAGAATAGTGGTAAGGGCTAGGCAATGGGGGTTAAGTGACTTGCCCAGGGTCACACAGCTGGGGAGTGTCTGAGGCCAGATTTGAACCTAGGACCTCCCATCTCTAGGCCTGGCTCTCAATCCACTGAGCCACCCAGCTGCCCCCCATATATACATTTTAAAAACCATCTTGTGGGAGGCAGTTATTTTTAGCTTTTCAAAAACTATCATAGTAAAATATCTAAGGAAACAAATGCATACAATTCCATTTTTCCTAGTATTTCTAATGGTTGGTAAGCATCTGTGCTGTTTGGTTTCTGTACAATGAAGTCAGAATGCATTGTCACATTATTGACAATCCATAAATGGCATCATAGATGATTCTGATTCATTGTTAAATATGCAAAAATGTAAACTTAATTTTTAGGCCTAAGTTGACATTTTAAATGATTAGAAACGAACATGTCTGCATTTCCATTTTTGTTTAGCTGGGGAAATGACTGCTTAAAACACAGAGCTGTTCGCTAACGTGAACTTTTATTTCACTTTGTTCTAGCTAGAGAATATATTTTTGGCATTTTAAATTTTCTTTGCTTACTTTTAATACATTGCTTGTTCTTGTACTTTCACATTTTAAAATTGAAAATGGACTGTTAGAAGTTAAATAGAACCAGTGTCTCAGTAATTTTATATATATATATATATATATATATATATATACATATACATATGTGTATATATGTATATATATGTGTGTGTTTTGAGGGAAGTAGGTGGTTCAGTAGATGCAGTTTGGAGTTTGGTTCAAATCTGGCTTCAGACACTTCCTAGCTGTGTGTCCCTGGACAAATCATTGCGTCCCAATTGCCTAACCCTTATAGTTCTTCTGCCTTGGAAACAATACTTAGTATCAATTCCAAGACAGAAAGGAAGGGTTTTTAAATCCATATTATATTGATATAAACATAAGTATAAATACGTGTGTAGAAGAGCCTCAAAGAAACTCAAGACAAAATGAATGTGAACATTCTTCCTAAAAATATTCATTTGGAAAACTTATTACATGTTTCTGCATCTATCTTATAAACTTACTTTCACGTCCCATTATTGAGAAAATTATTTAAAGAAAAACGTGACGTAACATTTGAGATAATGAGTCACAAAAATTCCTTCCAAACAATTTCCTACTGTTTGGCATGCTAAGTGTAAGCCCAAGTTCAATATCTTGTTAATGGCCACTTGTAAATTAAAGCTCTACCACTTGTTTTGCATGGTTAATAGAATAAAGAGATGTTATCTGCAAGAAAGGAAAGTGCCTACTGTCTATTTGGTACTGTACTAGGGCATGCAAAAAAAACGCAAAAGAAAGATCCTGCCCTCAAGGAGCTTACAGTCTAATGGGGACACAACATATGCAAATAAATATATATAAAGCCAGCTCTGTACAAGATAAATAGAAAATAACAGAGGGAAGGCATTAAAATGAAGAGGATTTGGGGAAGGCTTCCTGTAGGAAGTGGAATTATAGTGGGGATTTAAAGGAAGTCAGAGAAACCAAGAGGCAATGGGAAGAGCACTGCAGGGATGAAATGCTTAGGCTGTATAATTGAAAATCTGTTACCCTAAAAAAAAGAACTACATTTCCCAGGAGCCCACTGACTTCCTGTCATTTTGTACTTCCTGTAGACAGGGAATAAATTGAGTGGACAGGCCTATCGAGCATGGTAGTGGTAAGCAAGGGTTTGAACTGGCTGATCAGTCATGGGCAAGTGATTTTTATTTTGTATTCCTTTATTTCTAAGATCATTAATAAATCTCCTAAAATATAATATTTTTATTATATGCACATTAATTTTAAATTTTATAAGGCTCACCATAGCAAGAAGATGAATGACTTTGAGGATTCTTAAAATGAGGAGACTTGGGACAGCTGGGTAGCTCAGTGGATTGAGAGTCAAGTCTAGAGATGGGAGGTCCTAGGTTCAAGTTTGGCCTCCGACACTTTCTAGCTGTGTGACCTTGGGCAAGTCACTTAACCCTGTGATGAAGAATGAATGATTGACAGGAGCATGTGACTAAGTCACATGGGAGCCTAAGGCTGGAGATCTGGGATAAGATTCTATGCCCCAACAGTCAGACATCTTCTTTCCTGAAGGACCTTGGAAAAACAGGTATTCTACTTCTCCTAACACCAGCTAAAGAAGGAAATCTTTGAATCTAGCTGCTGGCATCTTGAGGAAAAGAAGATTGAAGGCATACATCACCACTGAAGATCCTGGCCTTTTGATTGGACTCCTTGTGTGAGATTTGGCTACTGGGGAAAATTACTGTTTAGCTTAGAAAGTTTTAGATAGTTTATAGACATTAGATTTTAAGATAACTAGTATAATTTTCTCCTAACCCCTGTTCCTTCCTCCCCTTCCCAACCAATAAATCTGAATTATTTATATGTTCCCTCTTGTTCTTTCCTCACCAAATACCCAACATAACAGCCCCCATTGCCTAGCCCTTACTGCTCTTCTGCCTTGGGACCAATACACAGAATTAATTCTAAGGCAGGTGAGGGTTTAAAAAAATGAGGAGACCCAATCAGTTTCTACTACCCATTTCAATGATTCCATCTTGTTCAAGGATAAACCAAAAACCATACCAAAGAGGGGGAAAGGGAAGACAGATGCATAATATTTGCATTTCCAGAAGGGATTTATTTCAGGAAGGCTTGAGGTGGAAGTGGGGGCTGCTGCCTTGCTCCAAATCAGGACTGAGCTAATGCTAATGTCACAGCTCCCTCAAAAACAACTTCCAAGGGGGCAGCTGGGTAGCCCAGTGGATTGTGAGTCAGGCCTAGAGACGGGAGGTCCTAGGTTCAAATCTGGCCTCAGACACTTCCTAGCAGTGCGACCCTGGACAAGTCACTAGACCCCCATTTCCTAGCCCTTTCCACTCTTCTTCCTTGGAGCCAATATACAGTATTGACTCCAAGATGGAAGGTAAGGGTTTAAATAAATGAATGAATGAATGAATGAATAAATAGATAGATAGATAAATAAGTAAATAAATAGATTAATGAATGAATGAATGAATAAATAAATAAATGACAGTTTCCAAGCTTCCCTCTTGGTATAAGAAAAGCCCAATATGCCATTTGTTAGAGATTCTCCTTTCTTTTCAGGAGTTCCAGAATGGTCATCAGCGGGTAGCAAAACAATATCTATTACCTCCACTTCTGAATATATACTTTGGGATCCCTGAGTGCACTATTTTGGTTGAGGGGGAAGAGAGTATGGAATTGGTATGATTCCCAGTTTATTCAAGATTAATGAACAAGGGTGCCTGTGAAGGGTCTTATTTATACCCCACGGGGAACTGTGGGTTATTTGGGTGCAGAATGACTCTTATTTATGAAGTTATGAATGGGGAGATTTAGGAGATGATTTCATGGATAAAAGAAAAAAAAGCAAGAAAACTTTTATTTAAAATTTTTATTTTTATTTTCAGTTTCAAATTCTCTTTCTACTTCCCTCCAACTCTTCCCCCCCACCACGGAGAAGGTAATAAATATCATCCTTTTATGAATACGAAGTCATGCCAAACATACCACATTAGCTGCATTGGGGAGAAAAAAAATAAAGAATAAAAAATATGCTTCAATTTGCATAGAGTCCATCAGCTCTCTCTCCGGAGGGGGATAGTATTTTATATGATAAGGCCTTTCTAATTGTCAGGGATCGTTGTATGGGTGGGTTTTTTTCTGACACCAGCCCCTTCATCAATTCTTACAGCACAAAAGTATTCCGTCACAATCTTATACTACTTGTTGGGCCATTCCCCATGGGATGGGCATCCTCTCCATTTCCAATTCTTGGCCACCACAAATGGAATTGCTCTAAATACGCTTGCTCGTATGGGTCCTTTTCTTTTTTCTTTGCTCTCTTTTGGGATACAGACCTAGTGGTGGTACGGTAGGGTCAAAAGACACGTATAGTTTTAGAGCCCTTTGGGCATATATGAAAGCGATAAACAATGAAAGCTACATGGGTACCCAGCATAGGTGCTGTGTTGTTCAGTTATTTTCAGTCATATCCCACTCTGAGCAGCCCCTTTTGGGGATTTCTTGGCACAGATAATGAAGTGGTTTGACATTTCCTTCTCCAGCTCATTTTACAATGAGGAAACTGAGGCAAATAGGGCTAGTTAAGTGAGTTGCCCAAAGTCATACAGCTGTGTATTGTCTGAGGCCATATTCGAACTCAGAAAAATGAGTGTTCTTGACCATAGATCTGACATGCTATCTACTGTGCCACCTCGCTGCCACAAAGGACAGTGGCCAATTCTAAATTGCTCAGCCACTGCCAAGAAGAGACCCTTGGGTTAGTCTCTTTAGTGGGCATCAGAACTTTCTGGATGGGGCAGCTAGGTAGCTCAGTGGATAGAGAGTCTGCCTATGTAAGGGGCTAAAATTAAAGGGTTGGGCTAAATTTATCAGTGTGGTCACCAGGAATTATTCCTCAATTCCAAATGATTTTTTATGGTAATTTATTTTACAAAAGGAGAAAGAATAAAGTAAGAAAATCAGAGAGAGGATAGGGTAAGATATGTAACCTGACACTAAATATTTTGCTCCGGCCCCTGGCTCAACCCAGGCAGGGATAATTAGCCCTCAGCCTTCAGCAGATGGTCAAGGGATGAATAAAGAAAGGGCTTCAGTCTCTGAAGAAGGGGGGCCTCTCCTGAGGCTAGTCCCTTCAGAAAATCCAGGAAAGGAGTCAGCCTTTTCCCATTCACCCAGGTGGTAGTGGTAGAAAAGTCTCACCAAGTCCAAGGTCTCAGATCCAGTAAGCAGATTCTTCACCAGCCTCCAATTCGAACTCAGAACTCCAAAGAACCAAGAACTGCCTCACAGGAAGTTGTAACTCCTTTTTAAAGCAGCTTCTTTGAGTCACTTCCTGTGCCTTCCTCTACTTTTTATGTGGACAAATTATAGTCTATAGTTTTGCTTAGGACTGCCCAGGGGACAGTCAGTGGTTTCTGATTCAGCACCCACTTTTGCATACGTGGGTCACAGACATCCCCCCCCAAGTGTAAGTGGGGTGTATACACTTCTGGTGATTAAACCTAAAAATGGGCAGGGGAGAGTTAATCCCATTTTTATACCTAGAGGTTCAAATCTGGCCTCATATATTTCCTAGCTGGGTGACCCTGGGCAAGTCACTTGTCTAGCCCTTACCACTCTTCTGCCTTGGAACCAAAACATAGTATTGATTTGAAGATGGAAGGTAAGGGTTATTTTTTTTTTAAATTTATGGGTGCTTATGGCCCTTTCCTAACAGGATTCCACATCAGAATACTAATTCGGATCCTACAGAAGAAGGAGAACACATTTCCAATACCTAAAGATCCTCAAAGGGGGAGATGTTACTTACCTATTAATATAACCAGGTTTATGCTTTCTAGCCAGTAATATCAAATCATTTACATTCCCCAGAGGGAAGACATATATAGCATTTGCAGCTAAAAAAATTCTATCAAGCAAATAAATCCTTAGATACCTAATAAAAAAGGTCACAGAAACTATAAGCTAAATGTCACAAAATAAATCACAGTAGTCAAAGTCTAAGCCTACAACGGTATAATATCAGCATCAGCCTTGAAGAGCTCCAGAAGCAATTTGCTACAGCAATTCTCCAGGGGGAACTCCCAGTAAGAAGTGCAATGGGGTGAGAATCTCATGTCCAGCAAGTATGGGAAATAAATAGACTGTGCAATGTTTGTATTTCTTCAAAGGCCAAGTGATTGTTTATCATGTCTACCACCTAGGGCTCCCTCACACACAGACCACACATGGGGTATTTGGTTGGTCAATATTCATTCAAAACCAGAGTTGAAGAACCCAGCAACTAGCATTCCCCCATTACTGCAGGAATTGTGCCCCCATTGATTAGTTAACCCCTTTCCAATGCCTCTGCACCCAAATGACACTCTGTCTGACTCTTGCCAGAGTTAAAGCAGGAGGGTGTGGGGACTGATTTTCTACTGGTTCATTTTTGGTGTGAGCATTTACACCTTATAAATTGGCAAAGGCAATGAATTCATTCATTGTTTTGTGGATTATCTAGAGCCCCAGTGGTAAAGGGGCTGCTTCAGTTCCTCCCCTTCACCTTGCTTGAGGGCATTTTTGGATGCCCCACCCCTCTGTCCAGCAGCCCAATGCAACCACTGATTAGGGTAATGGGTGGGGGGGCTCACATGTGACTTGAAGGTATAGTTTGGGCACATGATCTCTAAAAGGTTCACCAACACTGATCTAGAGTTAAGAAAGTAATGGAGAAAATAATAATGCAGATGAAATTTGAAAGGATGTCCTGTGTTAGGAAGGGGAGATATTCTTCCCACAACACCCCCCCTCCCTTTCTAATTCAATTAAGTTCAGTAGTTACACATGGTGACCTTTTAAAGGTAAAACAAGATCTGTCTTTTCTGATTCCTTTATGATGTGGGAACACCTCTCTGATTGAATCCAAAAGAGAATAATGTGAGTGGATGAGGAACCCAATTAGTCATGCCCTTGGGGACTTTGAAGAACTAAGCCAAGGGCCCCAAACTACAGCCTGTGGGCCACATGAGGCCCCCTGAGGCCATTTATCGGGCCCCCACCTCACTTCTGGAAGGGGCACCTCTTTCCTTGGTGGTCAGTGAGAGGAGCACCATATGTGGTATATGTGGCGGCATTGCAAAGCGAGGCATTGCTCACATACAGTACTACTTCCGGTGACATAATCCTTTCTGTGGCACCTTAGAATGGGGCTGCACAATGGAAGATATCAGCATGGTGAGCAGTGATCTGGGGGAGGGGATTCCACACTGTGTATACTGCTGCCTGGTTAGGTTTAGGGTTAGGGTTAGGTTTAGGTGTTTATAGTCTAGCCCTCCAACGGTCTGAGGGACAGGGAACTGGCCTCCTATGTAAAAAGTTTGGGGACCCCTGATAAGCCCTGAGGAGCTCAAGTCAATCAAGACTTGAATCTATGATACAGTGAGACCCTATCAAGGGGAGAAGAGGAAATTTCGGTCTTCCCCATTCCAATGATCGTAACATCTAGAAGCAATTTTTTTTTAACCCTTACCTTCTGTCTTGGAGTTATTTTAGAAATGACTGGTAAGTGCTAGGCAATTTGGACTAAATGATTTGCCCAATGTCACACAGCTAAGAAGTATCTGAGGACAGATTCGAACCTAGGTCCTCTTGACTCCAGGTATAACACCCTATCCATCGTGTTACCTCACTGTCATCCCCTTCTTCTCTCCCAGAGAATATAAATTCCAGGAAGACTGGAATTATTTTCCTTTTGTCTTTCTGTCTTCAGAGCCTATCCCAATTCCTGGCACATAGTAGGCACTTAATAATTGCTTATTAACTGACTGACTAAAATAAAGAATGACAGGACTGAAGAGAAACTTAGAGATCACAGAGAGACAGGAAGGGCTTCATAGAGAAAGACCTGAAGCCAAGACCGGTTTCTGCCATTTAAGAGCTGAATGATAAGAACCAATCACATCACCTCCATAAACTTCAGATGCTTCCTCTAAAATAGGGTGGGAATATCATGGGTAGCTAGGCTCAGCAGATAGGCCCAGACACTGGATGTCCTGGGTTCAAATATGGCCTCATATACTTCCTAGCTGTGTGATCCTGGGCAAGTCACTTAACCCCCATTGCCTAACCCATACCACCTTGGAACTAATACACAGTATTGATTCTAAGATGGAAGGTAAGGGTTCAAAATAAATAAATGAATAAATAACATGAAAGAGACCATTAAGTTCAAGCCCTTTATTTAACAAATGAAGGAACTGAGACCCAAGAAGGTAAGTCCAAGGTATTACACTTATTATATTGCATTCTGTTCCATTCTATTTTGTCACATTATGTTATGTCACACTATGTCATGCTGTATTGTATTTTGTTGTATTGTACCATATTGTGCTATGTAGTATTATATTGTATCATCATTTTCCCTATACCCTTTTTGGACTTCTCCATCATGTCCCCCAGTAAACTCATTATTGGGAAATCCCATCAACCAGCATGATCAAATCAGCCTTGGATAGAGTGCTGGGTCTGGAGTCAAGGAGACTCTAAGTTCAAATCAGACTTCAGACACTAGTTGTGTGAACCTAGGCAAGTCCTTTTGCCCTGTTTGCCTCAGTTTTCTCATCTGTACAATGAAGTAGAGACAGAAATGACAGAACACTCCAATGGCTTTGCCGAGAAAACCCCAAATGCATAATCTAAGGTAATAGACTTTTCTACTAACAGCAATACAATGATCCAGGACAATTCTGAGGGACTTATGAGAACGAACGCTATCTACATTCAGAGGAAGAACTGTGGGAGCAGAAACCCAGAAGAAAAGCAAATGCTTGATCACATGGATCAGTGGGGATATGATTGGGGATGTAGACTCTAATGATCACCCTAGTACAAACATCAATAATAGAGAAATAGGCTTTGATCAAGGACACATGTAAAACCCAGTGGAATTGCACTTTGGCTATGGGAGGGGATGGGGGGTGGGGAAGGAAAGAACATGATTCTTGTAACCAAGGAAAAATATTCTAAATTGACTAATTAAATAAAAATTCCCCCCAAATATATAAATTTTAAAAAGATATTTAAAAAAACCCCAATGGAATTGTGCTATGACTATGAGAGGGGGGGTGGGAGGAGGGGAGGGAAAGAACATGAATCATGGAACCATGGAAAAATATTCTAAATTTTACCACAGTGTATCCATCTGTATACATTGTTCTCTTGGTTCTGTTCCTTTCACTCTGCATCGATTCCTGGAGGTCATTCCAGTTCACATGGAATTCCTCCAGTTTATTATTCCTTTGAGCACAATAATATTCCATCACCAGCATATATCAAAATTTGTTCAGGCATTCCCCAATCAGAGGGTATCCCCTCATTTACCAGTTGGGGAATGGCTTGATTTTTTGTACAATTGATTTAGCTCTTTATAAATTTGAGTGATTAGACCTTTGTCAGAGGTTTTTGTCATGAAGATTTTCCCCAATTTGTTGCTTCCCTTCTAATTTTGGTTGCATTGGTTTTGTTTGTACAAAAATTTTAATGTAATCAAAATTATTTATTTTGCATTTTGTAATTTTTTCTAACTCTTGCTTGGTCTTAAAATCTTTCCTTTCCCAAAGATCTGACAAGTATACTATTCTGTGTTCAGCTAATTTACTTATCGGTTCCTTCTTTATATTCAAATCATTCACCCATTCTGAGTTTATGGTGGTGTAGGGTGTGAGATGTTGATCTAAAGCTAATCTCTCCCATACTGTTTTCCAATTTTTCCAGCAGTTTTTGTCAAATAGTGGATTTTTGTCCCAAAAGCTGGGATCTTTGGGCTTATCATAGACTGTCTTGCTGAAGTCACTTACCTCAACAATTGAATGTAATGGACTTCTCTACTAGCAGCAATGCAATGATCCAGGACAGTTCTGAGGGACTTATGAGAAAGATGCTATCCACATCCAGAGAAAGAACTGTGGGAGCAGAAATGTAGAAAAAAACAACAACTGCTTGATCACATGGGTCGATGGGGATATGACTGGGGATGGAGACTCTAAAGGATCACCCCAGTGCAAATATCAATAATATGGAAATAGGTCTTGATCAATGACACATGTTAAACCCAATAGAATTGTGCCTCAGATTCCGGAGGGGGTGGGGGAGGGGAGGGAAAGAACATGTCTTGTACCCATGGAAAAATATTCTAAATCATCTAATTTAAATAAAATTTCCAAAAAATATGCAATTTGGAATAAAAAATATTCTTAATTAATTAAATTAAAAAAGAAAAAAAAAACTCCAAAGGAGATTACAAAGATCCAAAAGGAGTCATGAAGAGTAGGACATGGCTGAAACAACTCACCATTAACAACTCATAGCACATCAGGAACTCTCTCCCTTTGGACTTCCCAAACCTCCAGCTCTATTGACTGACTGATAGGTCACATGATATGCTGGGCTATTACAAAAGAAATACCAGATCTGTGGAGGGGGGTGGGGGTGGGGTTGGGGGGGAAGGGGGATGAAGGCATTCGCTTCTGAGTGGATCGGGCAGGGCTTCAGAAAAAAAGCTGAGATCTGAAGGAAACCAAGGATTCCGGAGGCAGCAGGGAGGGAGCGAGCGAGGGCATTCCAGGCACTGAGGTGAGAGAGATGGAGGCACATTCAACCATTTTGGCTGAACCATAAGGTACATAACACAAACCCCTTGCCCTCTAGGAGTCTTAACTCCCTCACATCTAACATGCGGCTTTCCTGGCTTCCGAGGCCCAAGGAGCTGGCAGAAAGCATCCGCTTCTCAGGTTTCCTCCGGAACCACACCTAGAATGTGGGCAGATGGAACTTGGCCAGCCAGCCCTGCCTTCACCTTACCTCACCTGGTCATCTTTCCTGCGCTGCCACAGTTCTGCCGGCAGAGGGCACTCCAACACAGAGCAGGGAGAGCCAGAAGTTGTTCCCTTCCTGGATTCAGTCTGTGGAAACGGAAAAGTGATCTGGACAAATCCTGGCCTGGTGTACCTGGACTGAGCTGGAGCTGGTGCCCGGATGCAGGGGCAAATGCCGTGAACTCTTTTTTTTTTTTTTGCTTTCCCCCCACGGACAGAACTGCTGCCTCACGTCCTGGATGCCAGCCTCCTTGGTTCCCTGGGCTTGTGAAGAGAATGCCACCAAATACGGGAAAATGAATGGAAAGCAGCCACAGCAGCCCAAGACCACCTGGGCTCAAGGGAAGGCTTTACAGAACTGTGGTTCTTCCCCTCCCCCTCCATCGTGATTTTTTAAAAAATGATTTAAAAAAAATATATATTTCCATGTTTACATAACCCTCGTGATTTCTTTATTGTGCTTCTGGGTGATCTCTGAACTCTTGGCAAAGCTGGGTCCTGGGGCTCCCCAAATCTAAGGTCCCCAAGGCATGCTGGGAGATGGGTCCCTTTCAAAAAGTCACTCCTGGGGAGCAGCTCAGTGGATGGAGAGCCAGGTCTGGAGACAGGAGGTCCTGCTTTCAAATCTGACCTCAGACACTTCCCAGCTGGGTGACCCTGGACAAGTCACTTGACTCCCATTGCCTAGCTCTTACCACTCTTTTGCCTTGGAACCAATGCACGATATTGATTCCAAGGCTGAAGGTGAGGGTTTAAAAAAAAAAGTCACTGCTCTCCCACCCTTGTCACAGTCCCTGATGATTCTCTGGGTGATCCTAGACCAGGTCCTTCTCCTCTAGGCCTCAGAGAGGTTAGATGTGGCCATCTCAGAGGGTTCTTCTAGCCTTGGGAGTGGGCAGGGGGAGATCTTGTAATAGAGCCTGTAGGGATGCCCCTCCCCCACCGAATGTCAGAGCTGGAAGGGTGGCCCTCACATTTAGGCCTTCTCTGCCTCCAGGACCCCTTTGACAGTCAGCAGGATGAAGCCTTTGGAGCCCTTGTCAGAAGTTTTTAAATGCATTGAAGATACACTATTAGAAAGGAAACTAGTGACAGCATATTGAAAGGAAGTTCACAGGCCTCTTGAAATCTAAATCTATATATAAACCCCAGATCCTAAGTTAAGAACCTCTGCTTCAGAGCACAGATAGAGGGACCTTAGAACACAAGGTTGAAGCTAGGAGGATCTTTAGGACACATAGTATCAGGGCTGGGAGGGCCTTAGAACAGAGAATGTCAGAGCTGGGAGGGAGCTTAGAACAGAGAATGTCAGAGCTGAGAGAGCCCTTAGAGCAGAGAATGTCAGAGCTGGGAGAGAGCTTAGAACAGAGAATGTCAGAGCTGGGAGAGACCTTAGAACAGAGAATGTCAGAGCTGGGAGAGAGCTTAGAACAGAAAATGTCAGAGCTGGGAGGGAGCTTAGAACAGAGAATGTCAGAGCTGGGAGGGAGCTTAGAACAGAGAATGTCAGAGCTGGGAGAGACCTTAGAACAGAGAATGTCAGAGCTGGGAGAGAGCTTAGAACAGAAAATGTCAGAGCTGGGAGGGAGCTTAGAACAGAGAATGTCAGAGCTGGGAGAGACCTTAGAACAGAGAATGTCAGAGCTGGGAGAACCCTTAGAACAGAGAATGTCAGAGCTGGGAGGGAGCTTAGAACAGAGAATGTCAGAGCTGGGAGGGAGCTTAGAACAGAGAATGTCAGAGCTGGGAGGGAGCTTAGAACAGAGAATGTCAGAGCTGGGAGGGAGCTTAGAACAGAGAATGTCAGAGCTGGGAGAGACCTTAGAACAGAGAATGTCAGAGTTGGGAAAACCTTAGAACAGGGAATGTCAGAGCTGGGAGGGAGCTTAGAACAGAGAATGTCAGAGCTGGGAGGGAGCTTAGAACAGAGAATGTCAGAGCTGGGAGAGACCTTAGAACAGAGAATGTCAGAGCTGGGAGGGAGCTTAGAACAGAGAATGTCAGAGCTGGGAGAACCCTTAGAACAGAGAATGTCAGAGCTGGGAGGGAGCTTAGAACAGAGAATGTCAGAGCTGGGAGAACCCTTAGAACAGAGAATGTCAGAGCTGGGAGGGAGCTTAGAACAGAGAATGTCAGAGCTGGGAGAACCCTTAGAACAGAGAATGTCAGAGCTGGGAGGGAGCTTAGAACAGAGAATGTCAGAGCTGGGAGAGAACTTAGAACAGAGAATGTCAGAGTTGGGAGAGACCTTAGAACAGAGAATGTCAGAGCTGGGAGGGAGCTTAGAACAGGAAATGTCAGAGCTGGGAGAGACCTTAGAACAGAGAATGTCAGAGCTGGGAGGGATTTTAGAACAGAGAATGTCAGAGCTAGGAGGGAGCTTAGAACAGAGAATGGCAGAGCTGGGAGGGAGCTTATCCAATTGTCATTGAAAATACATAATCTGTTTTATTATATTTTTTCTATTATGTTAAATATTTCCCAATTATACTTTTCTCTGGTTCAGTGTCGGACTCTTCTGTTAGACTCTTCTGACCTAATGGATCAAGCTTTGTAAACTATAGAGTTTTATATAAATGTAAAAAGTTGTTAATAATAAAGTCATTCCTTGCCATGAAAAAAAGGCTTGCAAGTCAGGAGGTACTGGATTCAAATCACACTACTGACCCTTACTAATTAGGTGAGGCTAAAAGAAATAAAGTAGCTTCAGTAAGGGCAATATTGTCCAATGATCAGCTGGGAATGACAGCTCTTCTCAGTAATATGGTGGTCCAAGACCAGTCTGAAGGTAATGATCAGAATGAAGATGCTGTATCCACCTCCAGGGAAAGATCGGATGGAGTCTGAATGCACCTCGAAGCATAATTTGTTTATTGCCTTTATTTTTCTTGTTTTTAAATGTTTTTTCCACATTTTTTTTGGTCTGCATTTCTCACTGTGGCTAATATGGAAATATATTTTTTGCAATTGCACATGTATAGAGTCTATATCAAATCGCTTGCCTTCTTAGGGGAGATGGGGAGGGAAGAGAAGAGAAGGGAGAGAATTTGGAACCCCCCCCCCCAAAAAAAAAGAATGTTAGAAATTGTTTTTATTGTTTTTACATGTGATTGGGAAAAAATAAAATAGAAAAATAAATAAATAAATAAAGGAACAAACAAATAAACAAACAAATGAATGAATGAATGAATGAATGAATAAATAAATGAATAAATGAATAAGGTGACTTGCCCAGGGTCATTTGGTCATAAATCAAATGACCTGTGTTTGAACCTGAGTCCTCTGCCTCTGTATCTTCCCTGACATCTGTCTCCCTAATCCCAGAGGTCACCGACTTATCACCTGCCTCCCCATACAGGAATCCCCTTGATAACATTCCTCCCAGGGCATTCAGAGAGCTGGAGCTAGAATGTGTCTGGGCTTATCTGAGGTCAAGCCCTCTGAAGAACCAGGAATCCTGGGGCAGCAGGAGCCATCCCCAGACCTCTAAAAGACAATCTGGACTGTCAATCAATGACCACAAATTCCATAGCTAGGACCCAGCTGCAGCATTCTCCATTCGGACCCTCAGCCTTTCTCTTTTCTGATCTCTGGCCATGGCTTCAGATCCGCCATGTCCACTCTATGGGATAATAGCCCCCATTTTGATCTTACTTTTGTTTGTTTGTTTTTTTAACGCTGACCTTCTGTCTTATAATTGGTACTAAGTATCATTTCCAAGGCAGAAGAGCAGGAAGGGCCAGGCAATTAAAATGAAGTGACTTGTTCAAGGTCACACCACCAGGAAGTATCTTGGATCACATTTGAACCCAGGTCTTCCCAACTCCAGGCCTGGTTCTCTATCCACTGACCTTGATATTACTATTAAAGATTCACCAAGTCCTTTCTGTGGGGTTTTCCTTAATGGACTTCCCTGACCAGCAGGGTCCCACAAGGACCCTGCTACACTTTCCTTAGAAGAATTCTGGGAATTAGGAAGTGTGATTTAGATCTCCCATTTTACAGATGAGAATCTGGGGCTCAAAGCAGAACACACCAGCTCAGGGCTATGTGGCCATCCATAGTCGGAGCTCCTCTTCGGAGGTAAGTCCGGCAGTCCTTGGGTGCTGGCTGTCCCAGGTCTTGGTTTCTCAGGTGTCTCATCGCCAGGCTTGGCTTGCACCCTATAGAAGAGTATAGACTTTGGAGGAGTGTGCTTGTAAATATTTAACAGCCGGATCTCCTCCGTAGGACGCTTTTAGGGTTAGTGTGAATTATTAACATTTTCTCCATCCCTTTCTTTAAAGTTGACACTAGCAACAAAACAAGAAGTCAAACCCCAAATTGGAGTATCTGCAGCCTTCCTGGGTGTAAGTGTTCCCCGTGGAAAGTGAGCAGTTGGCTCCAGCAACGCTCTCCCCAGAAGGGATCTGCCATGGTCAGTGGTTGGTGGAACCGAGCCTAGAACCCCTCTTCCAGCCTCACCCAAAGCCCACTGGGAACAAGCCGGGGTGTTCAGAGTTTCCTTCCGATTTCATGCAGCCTAGAGCTCCAAGATCCAGGAACCAAGTTTACTGTTATTGAGCTGTTTGGGGTTTTCTTGGCAAAGATGCTGGAGCGGTTTGCCATTTCCTTCTCCAGTTCACTTGACAAACGAGGAAACTGAGGCAGACAAGGTGAAGGGGCTTGTCCAGGGTCGCACAGCTAGTGAGTATCTGAGTCCAGATTTGAACTAGGGAAGCTGAGTTTCCCGGACTCCATGCCTGCCCTCTATCCACCATGCCATCACAAGAATGAAGAGTGGGTTTCCAATACTTCCCAAGCTAGGATTTCCCGGAGTCAGAAGAGTAGTCCTGGAGCCCGCTGCTGAGAAAGGGAAAGGAGATTGTCTCAAGTAGTATTTATATTCTGCTTTATGATTTGAAAAATGGTATCATAGCGGACAGGAGTTAGGAGGACCTGGGTTCGAATGTGACCATAGACATTTCTTAGTTGTGTGACCCTAGGCAAGTCACTTCACCCCACCTGCCTAGTCCTTGCCCAGCTGTCTTGGAATTGATACTAAAACAGAAGGTAAGGGGTTAAAAAAAAGCTTTATATATATATATGCTGACTCTGTTGATTCTCACAATAACCCTAGGAAGTAGTTGCTATTAACTCCATTTTTTTTCAGATGAGGAAACTAAGGTTGAGAGAGGTTTAGTGACTTGCCCCCATCACAGAGCTAGTGTCTGAGGCAAGATTTGAATTCAGATCTTCCTGATTCCCAGTTGAGCTCTCTGTTTTCTATGCCACCACCAAGCTGTCTTACCCTCCTCCTACATACACACCAACTTCATCCTCCACCCCAACCCGCCACTCCACTTACTTACTAGTGATGTTCCTTGCCCTTTCTCAGGGTCTCAGCCTCTTCTGTAGAATGTTGGCTACCCAAGGGGTTCTTAACTACGTCTGTGTCATGGAACCCTTTAGGGGTCTGGACAAGTCCATGGACTCTTGTTCTGCCTGTTTTTAAATACATAAAACAAAATGCACAGAGCTAGGAAGGAAATCCATTTCATAGAAATATGGTTTTCGAAATGTTTTTAGAAACGAGTTTGGTCTCCAAGCGAAACCTTCAGTTGCTCCCTATTATCTCCAGAATCAAATACAAACTCGGAGGTTTGGCACTGGAAGTCCCACACCCAGCTCACCTTCCAGACTTGGGATCTGTTCCACGCAGTCCCCTTCTAGCCAAACTGCTGTCTACTGTTTCTTGTACACAGCCTTTCATCTCCCACCTCCGTCCATCTGCACAGGAAATGCAGTGCTCTCACCTTCTTGCCCCAGCCTCTCCGACCCTAAAGCTTCCTCCAGGACTGCTCTCCTCTTTAAAAATTCTTTCAGATCCCCCCAGGGGCTTCTGCTCCCATAGTAAATTTTTTGGTATTGATTTAATCTGTGTATAGATTATTACTTCCCTCCCCTAACAGTAGAATGTAAATTCCTCGAGGCAGGAATTTTTTTCTTTTCTTTTGCCTCTCTTTTCTTCCTCTTATCTTCCTTCCTATCCTTTCCTTCCTCTCTCCCTCTCTCCCTCTCTTTCTTTCTTTCTTTCTTTCTTTCTTTCTTTCTTTCTTTCTTTCTTTCTTTCTTTCTTTCTTTCTTTCTTTCTTTCTTTCTTTCCTTCCTTCCTTCCTTCCTTCCTTCCTTCCTTCCTTCCTTCCTTCCTTCCTTCCTTCCTTCCTTCCTTCCTTCCTTCCTTCCTTCCTTCCTTCCTTCCTTCCTTCCTTCCTTCCTTCCTCCCTCTTTTCTTTCTTTCTTTCTTTCTTTCTTTCTTTCTTTCTTTCTTTCTTTCTTTCTTTCTTTCTTTCTTTCTTTCTTTCTTTCTTTCTTTCTTTCTTTCTTTCTTTCTTTCTTTCTTTCTTTCTTTCTTTCTTTCTTTCTTTCTTTCTGTCTTTCCTTCTTTCTTTCTTTCTGTCTGTCTTTCTTTCTTTCTTTCTGTCTGTTCTTTCTTTCTTTCTTTCTTTCTTTCTTTCTTTCTTTCTTTCTTTCTTTCTTTCTTTCTTTCTTTCTTTCTTTCTTTCTTTCTTTCTTCCTCTCTTCCTTCCTCCCTCTTTTCTTTCTTCCTTCCTTCCTTTCTTTCCCTTCCATTTTCCTCCCTTCCTTTCTCCTTCTTTCCCTTTTATTCTTTCTCCCTTTCTTTCTTTCTCTTTCTCTTCTTCCTCCCTTCCTTCCTCCCTCTCTTCATTTCTTTCCTTCTTTCCTTCCTTCCTTCTTTCTTTCTTTTTCCCTTCATTTCATTTTTCCTCCCTTCCTTTCTCCTTCCCTCCTTTTCATTCTTTCTCCCTTTCTTTTTCTCTTCTTCCTTCCTTCCTCTCTCTCTCCCTCCTCTCCCTCTCCCTCTCTCTCTCTCTCTCTCTCTCTCTCTCTCTCTCTCTCTCTCTCTCTCTGTCTCTGTCTCTGTCTCTCTGTCTCTGTCTCTGTCTCTTTCTTTTTCTCTCCCTTCCTTTTTTCCTTCCTTCCAGCCCTGACTCCCTTGGGACACAGCCAAGCACCTGTCCTGGGTGACCCATCACAAAATAAACTTCAGTAAACTCCTTCAATATCCAACAAGCCTTTGGAAATTTCCATCAGAAGCAACCCTGGTCAGCTAGTCAGGGACAACAGAACAGGTCTGCTCCAAGGCTGTCTGGCACCTTCTCTGGCTATCTCCTTGGATGCTCTCCACAATGACCTCGTTAAGCCTGCAGGCACTGTTGCCATGGCCAGGGCTCGCTCGGAGGCAGGGCTGTAGGTGGCTGTGTCCAGCCTAACTACCTCTCTGGCTCACGCCCACGCCTTGGTTCTTTGACTGGGGCATCCTTGAGTAAAGCTGGGAAAAGCTGCCCTCGTACTGTACCAAGTGAGTTGGGCAAGAGGGAAGAGAAACCCCCCAGGAAAGGCTGGAATCCTAGAATGGAGGGAAGCTGAGGACACAGCTCAGGGGAGTCTAACCAACCGGATGGGATTTTAGAATAGAACCTTGGCCTGAATGGAGAGAAGCAGAGTGTCCAGGACTAGCGGGTGATAATCCTGCTGTCCTCAACCCTCCTCGGGCCATATTAGGAGTGTGGGGCTCAGTGCTAGGCACACCAAGCACTGAGGAGCTGGGGGACATCCGGAGGAGAGCAGTCAGCATGGGCAAAGGTCTTGAGAACATGCCATAAGAGAATAACGAAAATAACGACAATAACTGGAATTACACACGGCTTTAAGATTTGCAGCATGTGATTTCTACATACATACAACTTAGTTAAAAGGGCAGCTGGGTAGTGCAGTGGATAGACAGCCAGGCTTGGAGATGGGGGGTCCTGGGTCCAAATCTGGCCTCAGACACTTCCTAGCTGTGTGACCCTGGATAAGTCACTTAACTCTGTTTGCCTGGTCCCTGCCCATCTGCCTTAGAGTTGTAACTAAGACAGAAAATAAGGGTTTAAAAAAAGATGAAATGAGGGACCCTTAGCTGGAAGAAGAGAAGACTCACAAGACAGATGCCTTTAAATATTTGAAGAGTTGATCTTTGGACTAGGGATTAGACTTGTTTAGTACCAGAGAGAATAAGGATCAGTGAATTCCAGGAACTTTTAGGCTTGAGGTCAGGAAAACCTTTCCACAAGCGGATTGGCCCCCAAATGGAAGGGGCTGCCTGGGTTCTCCCCCCTCCACTAAAAATCTTCCAGCCAAGGCTGAATGGCCCCTGAACTCCCTTCTGGGGACTTCTGAACTCGTGGGATTCAGGATCTTTGGGCATGGGATGTATCCGCCAGAGAGCCCTCAGAATTTATTTTATGGATTATTTTTATTATTTACCAATTTTTATTTCATATTTATATTATCATGTCTCATATATTAATATGAATGCTATATTTGCATTATTATTTTACTTGATTACTTTTAAACTCATTTTTATTTATATTATCATGTATTATATTAATATAAATGTTACGTTTTTATTATTAAGTTACTTGTTTTTATTGTTACTTTAAATTTTTTTTATTTATATTATTATATTAATATAAGCATGTCATGTTTATATTATTATTTCATTTATTACTTTTTTACTCATTTTTCATTTATATTATCATATATTAATATAAAATGTTATATGTTATTACTTTTTTACTTATTTGTATTATATATTAATATAAACATGTCATATTAGTATCGTTTTCCTTATTTTATTATTTAATTTTTAACTTATTTTTATTTATATTATCATGTAATATATATTCATATAAATGTTATATTTTATTATCAATTTACTTATTTTATTGTCACTTAAAATTATTATTTATTTATATTATATGAATATAAGCATGTCATATTTATATTATTATTTTACTTATTATTACTTTTTTACTCATTTTTATTTATGTTATCATATATCATATATTAATATAAATGTTATATTTTATTATTACTTTTAAACTTATTTTTATTTATATTATATATTAATATAAGCATGTCATATTTATATTATTATTTTACTAATTTTTATTACTTTTTACTCCTTTTAAATTTATATGATCAGATATTAATATGAATATCTTATATTTTATTGTTACTTTTTTACTTATTTTTATTTATATTATATTCTATTAATATAAACATGTCATATTTGTATTATTATTTTGCTTCTTTTTATGATTTACTTTTTAGCTTATTTTTGTTTCATTTTTGTTTCTATTATATGTTAATATAAATATATTTTACTTATTCTTTACTGGATATTTTTCTTTCTCATATTTCTTTCGTTATTTTATTTTACAGCTAAAGAAACTGAGGCCCAGAAAGGGGGTGAGAGGCCCTTGCAGGTTCTCCTAGGGAGCCAGGGAGCCAAAACAGGTCCGAGTAACATTCCAGTCTGGTCTCTGGTCCTGAGTTGCGGCAGAGTCCAGCCGCCCAGAGCCGGGGTGAGGTGAGGAAGCCCCTGAGGGAGCAGCTGGCCAACTGATAGAAGCTGTTTGTTTCACGGCTTTCCATGACCCCGTCGTGGTTGTGTGGGACAGATTGCTGCTGTGTATATCTGGAATCTCCTGGCCTGTCCCCTCCAGGACAAACTGGTTTCCATTTCATCACCTGATTCCTGGGCCAGGCCCTTGTACTGTACAGCGGAGACTGGCTGTGCTCCCAGCTGCATTCTGCACCCACAGCTTCCCACCCAGTGTCCAGAGGGGCCCCTGTGCTAGCGGGCCTCAGCTAGGCTGTAAACAGCCCCCAGGCAGGCTCTGGAGGCTGGACTCTGAGGGAGCCTCCGGGGTTTGTTTGGGATAAATACGGAATGGAGGGGTGGGAGGGAAGGGGGCTAGGACAGCTGCCTTCCCTGCCGGAATTCTTTCATTCAAATGTATTCAGTGCATGCTGGGCTGAGTGCCTGCTCTGCTCTAATAATGAGACTGATGAAGGAAAACCATTTATTAAGTGTTTAATCAATGAGGGGACAAGGGAGAGGGTAAGCCTGGATTTAGAGCCTAGAAAGAGAATTCTACACATACTATCTCTGATCCTCACAACATCTGGAAGGTAGGGGCTGTTATGGGGCAGCCAGGTGGCCTGGAGTCAGGAAGACCTGAGTTCAAATACGACCTCAGTCATTTACTAGCTGTGTGATCCTGAGCCAGTCACTTCACCCTGTTGGCCTCAGTTTCCTCATCTGTCAAATAAGCTAGAGAAGAAAATGGCAAATGAGCTGTGTGACCCTGGGCAAGTCACTGAACCTTGTTGGTCTCAGTTTCCTCATTTGTCAAATGAACTAGAGAAGAAAATGGCAAACGAGCTGTGTGACTCTCAGCAAGTCACTTCACCCTGTTGACCTCAGTTTCTTCATTTGTTGAGTGAGCTGGAGAAGAAAATGTCAAACCACTTCAGTATCTATGCCGAGAAAACCCCCAATGGGTCACAAAGAGTTGGACACAACTTAAAAATGAGTGGATGACAAAGGCTGTTGTGATTTTCATTTTACAGTTGAAAATGAAGGAAACAGAGGTTAAGTGACTTGCTCAGGGTCCCACAGCTAGTAAATGAGACTAAATTTGAACTCAGATCTTCCAGACTCAGAGGTGGGTGGGTGGCGTTAACTATGGCATCTATTGCTACCTATCTTTAGCATCTCACTTTCCAAGGTTGTGGTGAGGCTCAAATCAGATAATATTTATAAAGCACTCAGTGCAGTGCCTGGCACATAGTAGGTGCTATATCGGCTTATTGCCTTTCTATCCTGCTATGAAAAGAATCAAATGAAGACTAGGCTTCCCACTAAGGTGTAGGTCCAGTAGAAAACTTTTAGGAGAGAAGTCTCTAGGCAGGTGAGTTCCCCAGCACAGAGATTACTGGACCTGAGCTCAAACCCAATCTCAGACACTTTCTACCGGAGACCTTAGGTATATCTCTTCATGGATTTCAGCCTCAGTTTCCCCACCTGTAAAATGGAGACAATAATAATATCCCGATCCTGAGGTGTGATGAGGATCAAATAAGCTCACACCCAAATCGATGTGAGCTAGGATTAGTTTTGGCTCCCTCACTTTCCATTTGACCTTGGCCAAGTCTCTCACCCTGGATGCACCTCCATTTCCTCCCCTGTAAAATAGGGATAGCAGTCCCTGCCCTTCCTCTCCAGTAGGTCTGTAGTGAGACTCCAATGAGATAACAGCCATCAAAGCACTCTGTAGATTGAAAAACCAGCAGCTAAACAAATAGAAATGGGCACGCTGCCTGCCGGAATCTGCTTGGCTGCCTTATTTTTTCCTGCCATCTCTAAGAGCCAGAGAAAAGCAGGAAGTGGGCCCCGAATTGCCTGGGGGTTGGGGAAGTGGCAGTTAAGGTAAAGAGAGTGGCCTAGGGCCACCCTAATGGTGTAATAGGAGAAGGTGGGGGGAGGACAGTCCCTGCTTCACAGAAAAGATGCCTGAGGACCAGGGAGGATGTAGGGGGTACAGGCTAGAGATCCCTGCAGGAGATGCCAAGCTAGTTCCTGACCAAAGAGTCCCAGCCTAGGAGGAATCTGCAAAGTGGTTAAAGCCTCGAAGGAGGCAAGGGAGATAAAGTGGTAGGTGCTACAGGTGCCAACAGAAAGGAATGTGGAGAACTGAGATAGAGGCCATCCTTTACTGTATGACCTTGGGCAAGTCACCGAATTTCTCTGCCTCAGTTTCCTCATCTGTAAAATAAGGAGGGTGGACTCCACACATGGGAAGGGCCCTTCTAGGTTTTTTGACATCAAATTACTTGAGGGGCAGTTCCCCACAAATATGGCCTTAGGAAATACCCCTCCTAGACTGGGAGGTGGAAGGAGAGTTGAGATTTCCTACTTCATTAGGAGTGGGGAATTGCTGACCACTTAAAGAGTTTCTTTTTATTAATTTTTTCCTTTTATATATATATATATATTTTTTTAACCCCTTACCTTCCATCTTAGAATCAATACTGTGTATTGGCTCCAAGGCAGAAAAGTGGTAAGGGCTAGGCAATGGGGGTCAAGTGACTTGTCCAGGGTCACACAGCTGGGAAGTGTCTGAGACCAAATTTGAACCCAGGACTTCGTGACTGCAGACCTGGCTCTTAATCCACTGAGCTACCCAGCTGCCCCTCCAGAATTGTATCTTATACCAAGTTGGCATTTATGAAATGTTTGTTGCTCCTCACACCAAAAAATGATTGTCCCTGAGAGCCACCCAGCTTCCCCCATAGTAATAATTTTTAAACCCTTATCTTTTATCAATATTAACTATTGGTTTCAAGGCAGAAGAGTGGCAAGGGCTAGGCAATGGGGGTCAAGTGACTTGTGTGATTTTTTAATTTTCTCCATCTTGTTCAGTCTAGCACCCAAAATTGTGCACACCCACACTACACGGGCATGTGCTAGTCAATGACAAATCAGAAATAGCTAATTGCCCCCCTGGGCTGTCCTAAGCCAACCTTGAGCTTCCATTGGCACATGTGAGGCACAGGAAGTGAGGTATAGAACAGCCTCTGGAGTTCACTCACTTCCTGTGGACAGGGCTAGGTGGCAGTTGGTTCTAGGAGCTCAAGCAGGGAGGAGACCCACAAGCAGCTTTCCTTCAGATCGGTCATGTGAGTGAAAGGACTGATTCCCTTCCCTGCCTTGGCCCTCCAAGGCCTAAACTCCCTCTGGCTCTGCCAGAAGGTTGAGTTAACCTCTTCCTTCTCTCCCTCTTCTTCTTTCTTACTCCCGTTGTAATTAAATTACCATAAAACTCCATTCTGACTTGAGTGTTTCATTTAGGAATTTCATAAGTGAATTCCTTGGCGACCTTAAATGAACATATATCAGTCTTTTAAAGTGATTTCAATATTATACTTACCCAGGGTCACACATCTGCGAAGGTTCTGAGTCCAGATTTGAACCCAGGACTTCCCATCTCTAGGCCTGGTTCTCAATCCACTGATCCACCCAGATGCCCCCTTTTTAAATGTATTTTTTAATTCACTTAAAGAGTTTCTTCTTATTAGTTTATTTATATATATATATTTAATTCATTTAAAGAATTTCTTTTTATTCATTTTTTAATATATTTTAAATTCACTTACTTTCTTTTTATTCATTTTTTCTTTTTCTATATATTTTTAATTCACTTAGAGTTTCTTTTTATTCGTTCTTTCTTTTTCATATATTTTTAATTCACTGAGTTTCTTCTTATTCATTTTTCTTTTTTATATACATTTTTAATTCACTTAGAGAGTTTCAAAGCAAATGTTTGTTTTCCCTGAAGAGTTCACTTAATCCATATGAGTTTAAGCAATCCTTTCAGGTCATGGGAAACTGGGAAAGAGATTAGCTTTCTCAATGGAAAGAAGGTAAACCCTGGTCCGATAAGTTATGGACTATGGTTGGGGCCACATTCATACCCTTAGACCTGAGTCTGTTCAGTCCTCTCAGCTGTGTTCTGCTCTTCATGACTGATTTGGGATTTTCTTGGCAAAGATATTAAAGTGGTTTGCCATTTCCTTTTCCATCTCATTTGACAGATGAAGAAACTGAAGCAAACAGAGTTAAGTGACTTGGCCAGCATCACACAGATAGTGTCTGAGGCCAGATTTGAACTCCAAAAGATGTTTTCCTGACTCCAAGCCCTACAGATATTCTGGCCATCGCACCACCTAGCTGTCCCTTAGACAAAATCAACCAGCATTTATTTATTTTTATTTTTTATTTTTTTTAAACCCTTACCTTCCATCTTGGAGTCAGTACTGTGTATTGGTTCCAAGGCAAAAGAGTGGTAAGGGCTAGGCGATGGGGGTTAAGTGACTTGCCCAGGGTCACACAGCTGGGAAGTGTCTGAGGCCAGATTTGAACCTAGGACTTCCTGTCTCTAGGCCTGGCACTCAATCCACGGAGCTACCCAGCTGCCCCCTCAACCAGCATTTATTAAGCAGCTATAGTGTGTCAAGTGCTAGGGATGCAAAGAAAGACAAAAAAAGACAGTCCTTCTTTAAAGGAGCTTCCAGGGGAAAGCAAGAGGCAACATGGAAATAGTAATGCAGGAACAAGAACTAGACAGGATCATTGATAGACCAGAGTCAGGCCAGGTCACCAAGCTGGAAGACAGACTGTGGACGACACATGCTCAGAAGGACTGAGATTGGAGAACTGGATATCTATCCAAGGTCCAAAAATGCCTGGGCAGAAAAGGAGAGCTGCAGCTGCTCAAGGTCAGAGCTCACCCAGAGGAGGGATGATGGAGACCCAGTAGGATCCTGGGAGCCCAGGACCCTTTCCCAGCCAGGGTGAAGGTTTGTCTGTAGGCGGTGGGGCCAGGAACTGAGTCTGCTGCCACATTCAGAAGCTGGGATGTGAGGAAGAAGCCTCCTGATTCTCCCATCTCCCTCTCCTGCCTCCTGCAGTGTCATAGAAATAAAATGGGGTTCATGCTCAGTTGTCATAGGAATGTAGTGGCTGGCAGCTATAGAATGACTCATCCAAAGAAAGAATCAACTTGACAAGTGTTTATTTTTGTGTATCTTAGGTACCGCGCCAGGAAATTGAAGACAAAACAAAGTGGTCAAGGATCTTATGTCTTATTGGGGGAGACGTGTCTATATATTAGGAAAAAATGAAAGAGAGCTAATAGAGGAGGACAGCTAGGTGGTGCAGTGGAGAGAGCTCCAGGCTGGGGTCAAGAAGGCACGAGTTCAAATGTGGCCTCAGACACTTATGAGCTGTGTGACTCTGGGCAAGTCATTCAACCCTGTTTGCCTCAGTTTCCTCATCTGTAAAATGAACTAGAGAAGGAAATGGCAAACCACTTCAGTTCACTTCTTAGCTGGGTGACTCTGGGCAAATGACTCCATCCTGTTTACCTTAGTTTCCTCATCTATAAAATGAACTGGAGAAGGAAAAGGCAAACCACTCCAGTAGCTTTGCCAAGAAAACCCCAAAAGGGGTTGGGAAGGGTTGGACACTACTGAAAAACTTACTGAACAGTAACAGTGTGATCTCAGGAGTAAGACACTAACAGCTGGAGGGATGAGGAAAAGCTTCAAGAAGGAGGGAACATTTATATTGAGTCTAAAGAGAAGTAGGGAATTCAGGAGGGAGAGGTGAAGAGGAAGAATATTTTCTAACACATGATGAGAGGACCCTTAGAAGACACTTATTAGTTGTGTGGATAAGTTATTTAACCTTTTTCAGTCTCATTTTCCTCATCTGTAAAATGAATCAGGACTGGGTTCAGTCCTGAAGTCTCTTAGAGTCCTATGATTTTTAGAATACAGAATACAAGATGTGGGACGGCCCTTAGAACAGAGAATGTCAGAGCTGGAAGAGTCCTTAGAACAGAGAATGTCAGAGCTGGGAAAGAGCTTAGAACAGAGAATGTCAGAGCTGGAAGAGTCCTTAGAACAGAGAATGTCAGAGCTGGGAAAGAGCTTAGAACAGAGAATGTCAGAGCTGGGAGGGAGCTTAGAACAGAGAATGTCAGAGCTAGGAGAGTCCTTAGAACAGAGAGTGTCAGAGCTGGGAGAGATCATAGAACAGGATGTCAGCTGGGAGAGACCTTAGAACAGAGAATGTTAGAGCTGGGAGGGAGCTTAGAACAGAGCATGTCAGAGCTGGGAGAGACCTTAGAGCAGAGAATGTCAGAGCTGGGAGAGTCCTTAGAACAGAGAATGTCAGAGCTGGGAGGGAGCTTAGAACAGAGAATGTCAGCTGGGAGGGTCTTTAGAACAGAGAATGTCAGAGCTGGGAGGGAGCTTAGAACAGAGAATGTCAGAGCTGGAGAGACCTTAGAACAGAGAATGTCAGAGCTGGGAGGGACCTTAGAACAGAGAATGTCAGAGCTGGGAGGGAACTTAGAACAGAGAATGTTGGAGCTGGGAGGGACCTTAGAACAGAGAATGTCAGAGCTGGGAGGGACCTTAGAACAGAGAATGTCAGAGCTGGGAGAGTCCTTAGAACAGAGAATGTCAGAGCTGGGAGGGAGCTTAGAACAGAGAATGTCAGAGCTGGAGAGACCTTAGAACAGAGAATGTCAGGGCTGGGAGGGAGCTTAGAACAGAGAATGTTGGAGCTGGGAGAGACCTTAGAACAGAGAATGTTAGAGCTGGGAGGGAGCTTAGAACAGAGCATGTCAGAGCTGGGAGAGACCTTAGAGCAGAGAATGTCAGAGCTGGGAGAGTCCTTAGAACAGAGAATGTCAGAGCTGGGAGGGAGCTTAGAACAGAGAATGTCAGCTGGGAGGGTCTTTAGAACAGAGAATGTCAGAGCTGGGAGGGAGCTTAGAACAGAGAATGTCAGAGCTGGGAGGGAACTTAGAACAGAGAATGTTGGAGCTGGGAGGGACCTTAGAACAGAGAATGTCAGAGCTGGGAGGGACCTTAGAACAGAGAATGTCAGAGCTGGGAGGGACCTTAGAACAGAGAATGTCAGAGCTGGGAGAGTCCTTAGAACAGAGAATGTCAGAGCTGGAGAGACCTTAGAACAGAGAATGTCAGGGCTGGGAGGGAGCTTAGAACAGAGAATGTTGGAGCTGGGAGAGTCCTTAGAACAGGGAATGTCAGAGCTGGGAGGGAACTTAGAACAGAGAATGTTGGAGCTGGGAGGGCTCTTGGATGGAAGGACAGTTGGACATCTGCCCCCAACCCCTTTGGGAAATTCTCCCTATTTCCCCTCTTGGGCTCTTCTTTCTGGTTTAAGACCCAGGAAGGGCTATTTTCCTTAGTGCCCCCTCTGCTAGACCCAGCTCTAGAATGCCCAAACCCAGCCCTGGACATCTTCATTTTCCCAGATCCCCAAAGACCTCCCCATTTTCAGCTAAGTTCCCCTTGGTCTCCTGTGGTCTATGAGCTCTTGAAATGTGGGGAAGGAGGGCTGGGACAAGGGACAAGGGCTTTGGGGAAAGAGCCAAAGGGCTGCGTTTAAGCTAGAAAACCTATTTCAGAGTCAGCTGGAAGGAGGCTGAGTGGTAAGTCCGGGGTTCCATCTTCCTTCCCCAGCCAGTGACCCAGCTTCACCTTCTCTGTCCTCATCCTCCCTCTGTACCAACTAGGGGGATTAGCAGGGCCTGGCTTTGTCCTCTGGGCCAGAGAAATCACATCCCTTCAGCAAAAGCCTGGCAAGAGAACCGGGTGTCTGCCGCCCATTTACTTCACTCAGTAACATACTGTACAGATCTGAAAGTCGTGTTTCCCAGGGCCAAGTCCAGCCTCTCCACATATTGGTCAGTTGAATGCAGTCTCTAAGTCTTCATCACCCACCACTGGGATGGTGACTGGGGGGTCAAGAGGTCTGGGAGGGCCCGGAGACCACCTCAGGGTTCTGTGACCTTTTCCTTCTGGGGGCCTCAGTTACCCCCCCTGTAAAGTGGGGGAAGCAACTTCAGCTGCCTCCTTCATAGGAGTCTTCTGAGCATCAGATGAAATAATGGTGTGTTTCTGTAATTCTGCCCTTGTGTAATAAATCTTAAAAAATATAATACTTGGAGTTATTGGATATTCATTTTAATCTTACAATGGAAAGGAAGGTTTTTGTGAATAAATTAAAAAAAGATATTTTGTCAATTCCTTTGGGACTGGCTATCACTGTCATGAGTATCATCATGGAGCAGGAGGCAGAGCATGTCAGGCAAGCCAGGCCACCATCATCATCTCAGACCCTGACGGAGATAATGGAGGACCCTGAACCCAAGAGCCTTGGGAATAGCAGTGCTCCCCATGTCACCAGACCTGCTTCCAGCCCAGCTCCTGTAACCACCACCAAGGGAAGAATCATTGTGGAGAAGATTCGCCTTCCTTATCACCACCAACCCCAACCTCCATCTATGAGCAGATAAACACAGAAGACCCAGGAATGGCAGCAATGACTAATAAAACACACACAGAGGCACATACACACACGTAAACCCCCTTAGAAATCTTAGAATCAATATTAAGTATCAGTTCCAAGGCAAAAGAGCAATAAGGGATTAAGTGACTTGGCCAAGGTCACATAACTAGGAAGTGTCTGAGGACAAATTTGAACCCAGGACCTCCCATCTCCAGGTCTGGCTCCCTCTCCATTCCCTGGGCCACCTAGCTGCCCCCCAAAAAGAAGTCTTAGTTTTCAAAGAGATAAGACACTAGAGCAGAGATTGTGACCTTGGGAATCTAAGGACCTCTAAAGGAGATTTCATTGAATATAGATTCACCTATATTCACACCTTGGGTGGGAAAAAATGTATCTCTATTTCCAATGCTCTCAAACTGAAATTAACATTTCATTCAAACATGACTTAAAAAAATAAAACATTCTGAGAAAGGGTCCACAGACTTCATCAGACTTCCAATGGGATCCCCAGCATAAAAACAACTTAAAAACCTTTGGACTGAAGGGACACTCTGTGGGAGATAATGGAGGCTTATCTTTAAATTGAAAAGAATCTTAGAAGGTTTCTTAGAAGCCAGAAGCCAGAAAGAAAGAAAGAAAGAAGGAAAGAAAGAAAGAAAGAAAGAAAGAAAGAAAGAAAGAAAGAAAGAAAGAAAGAAAGAAAGAAAGAAAGAAAGAAAGAAAGAAAGAAAGAAAGAAAGAAAGAAAGAAAGAAAGAAAGAAAGAAAGAAAGAAGGAAAGAAAGAAAGAAAGAAAGAAAGAAAGAAAGAAAGAAAGAAAGAAAGAAAGAAAGAAAGAAAGAAAGAAAGAAAGGAAGAAAGAAAGGAAGGAAGGAAGGAAGGAAGGAAGGAAGGAAGGAAGGAAGGAAGGAAGGAAGGAAGGAAGGAAGGAAGGAAGGAAGGAAGAAAGAAAGAAAGAAAGAAAGAAAGAAAGAAAGAAAGAAAGAAAGAAAGAAAGAAAGAAAGAAAGAAAGAAGAAAGGAAGGAAGGAAGGAAGGAAGAAAGAAAGGAAGGAAGAAAGAAAGAAAGAAAGAAAGAAAGAAAGAAAGAAAGAAAGAAAGAAAGAAAGAAAGAAAGAAAGAAAGAAAGAAAGAAAGAAAGAAAGAAAGAAAGAAAGAAAGAAAGAAAGAAAGAAAGAAAGAAGGAAAGAAAGAAAGAAAGGAAGGAAGGAAGGAAGGAAGAAAGAAAGGAAGGAAGAAAGAAAGAAAGAAAGAAAGAAAGAAAGAAAGAAAGAAAGAAAGAAAGAAAGAAAGAAGAAAGAAAGAAAGAAAGAAAGAAAGAAAGAAAGAAAGAAAGAAAGAAAGAAAGAAAGAAAGAAAGAAAGAAAGAAAGAAAGAAAGAAAGGAAGGAAGGAAGAAAGAAAGAAAGAAAGGAAGAAAGAAAGAAAGAAAGGAAGGAAGAAAGAAAGAAAGAAAGAAAGAAAGAAAGAAAGAAAGAAAGAAAGAAAGAAAGAAAGAAAGAAAGAAAGAAAGAAAGAAAGAAAGAAAGAAAGAAAGAAAGAACAAAGTCAGTGATCATTTATCTGTGTCCCTCCCCCACCTCCCATCACAACCACAACTCTCCTCTTTGGCAGTCTGGCTTGCATAGATTCTTTAAAAATGTTTTTTTCTTTTTATCATGAATTTACTACCCATCAACAAACATAAATGTCTCAATATACTAAGAATAAAAAAGAGGGTTGGAGTAGGAAACTATGAATTTCTATTACATAGTTTGTAAATAAAAAGAAAAGAAATATTACACATAATAAATATATTAAAATAAAAGATTATAGTAAATATTAATCTATAAACATATTACGCAACTTTTATATTAAATATTAAATATGTTAAATAGTTTGTAAACAAAAATAAAAGAAGCTGTCAACATGGAATCTAGAGACCCCAAATTTGGGGTTCATCAGGTCTTACTAGGCTACAAGTTTGGGGTTTCTAGAATCCATGTTGTCAAAGTCTATCTGAAATATATAATAAATATAGTAAACAAAAACATTAAATATTATATCTTAAGTAGATGATAAATATATGAAAAATAAAAGGGCCACATATTAAATATATAACACGTAGATATAATAAAAATAACTGAGGCTTATGTTAAAGATTCTATTTTGACATTGTTTAATATTTTATTCAATTCTCAAACAAATAAAATAAGAGAAGTACATATTACATTTGACAAGGTGGTACAAAATCCGCCAGTTTGTGTCCTCTTGTGTACATGTATATTTAAATGTCAGTTCTGAGGATCCTTTCTCCAGTATCCCTAACAAGGCACCTTGAATGCCTCCAGGAACAGGGAGCTCACTCTGGAGAGAGTCCACTCCATTGGGAAACAGCTCCCACTGCTAGGACAGTTCTTCCTTCTCTAGCTCTGAAATCTGCCTCCTGGTGCCTTCTACCCACTTGTCCTGGTTGTGCCCTCTGGTGCCAAGCAGGAATCTCTCTCTTCCCTGGCCCTAGAGCCCCCACGGCTGTCCGGATCCCTCCTTGATCACCAGGAACAAAGGCAAAGGTAACTGAGCTCCTTACTGGGGGAGGCGCAGGGGTGCAGGCTGTTGGTGGTTGAGGGTTTTTTCCTTTTTGAACCTTAGCTGAACCCCCGGAGTCTGGCAGATTGGCTTGCGGATCTGGCCAGAACCAGCTCCCTCAGGAGATTTCCAGTCTGTCAGGCTTCTGGTGAATCTAGAAATAGCAGGTGAAGCTGACTTCCAGTCCTGGAGCAGCTACTGCCTGCCGGGACCCCCTTGGGGCAGGAAAAGAACTTGGGTGGTTGTTTTTGTGAAATCGGAGCCTCCTACCTTACTGGAAGGGGGAGGGTCCCACCAAATGTCCCAGAATCCCAGGACCTAAGGAGATGGAGTGGGCGTCTCCAACCCTGGGAGTTTCGGTGTCCCTGACACTGTCATTCAGCCTCTACTTCCAGAACAGGAAACCTACTGCCTCTTTGGGACCATTCTCACGTTAATAATGTACCGTGGGTGAACTCTGCTATTTCAGGTGATTCTCACAAACACCCTTCAAGGTGGGGTCTGTCATCATCCCTCCATGCCCCCTTCTCCCGACTGATACAACCCTGACTTTGGTATTCAGGTCCTCCTCAACTCATGCCTAGGTGATTGCAATAGCCTAGTTGGGTTCATTTACTCAAGTCTCTCCCCTTCTAATGCACCCTCCACCAAGCTGCCCAAGGTGATTTCCCCAAAGCTTAGGTCCCTTCAAGTCATTTTCCTACTCAGTAAATTCCAAAGATTCCTTATTGCCCCCAGGATCCAATAGAGAATTCTCTGCTCCCATTTAGAGCCCTTCACCATCTTGCTCCTTCCTGTCTTTCTAGGTTTCTTACCCTTGATCTTCCTTCCTGTTCCCTCAAAGCATCTCCCACCAACACATTAAAATCCTTCAAGACTCCTTCCAAAATATAATAGCAGAAACAGCCCTATTTGATCCCTGGTTTCAAAGTAGATAAAGCATAAAACAAGGAGATCTGTGCTCAAAGAAAATATTCACTATTGTGATGAAGGAGATCTGGCCCAGAGTTTTTTTTTTAGAGATTCCCTGTGGATGGTGAGATGCTCCGAACATTCTTATCTGTAGATGACATTATGCTGATTTTATCAATCAGAACATTATAGAGACTTCTGAAACATATTTTGGCCTGACCATCTATACAGGAAAGACCAAATGGATAAAAAAGTCTATTTCTTAAATTATGATGACAATCAATCAATAAACATTTATTGCTGGACATGAAGATGGATGGATGGCCCAGAAAGGATTGGTTAGGTGGTGTAAATGGAGAAGTGAAGGTCAGAATTTAATAGGAGGAGAGCAAGCAGGATTGTCTTTGGGGGAATTTAAAAAAATCTATTTTGATTTAATCAACTAAGATCCACCTTCTCACTTTCCCAACCCAATCCCCCTCTCTCACTGAAAACATAAGAGAAACAAAACTCATTCTATATACATATATATGTATGTATGGTCAATCAAACCAAATTTCCACATTGACCCTATTAAAAAAAAAGTTGTTTCATTCTCCATTCTGAGTCCTTCACCTTTCTATCAGGAGGTGGGAAGCATGATTCATCATTAGTCCTCTGGAATCTTAGTTGGTTTTTAGGCTGATAAGAATTCAACACAACAGTATTCCATCACATTGATAAGCCATAACTTGTTCAGTTATTCTCTAATATATGGGAACTTCCTCAGATTCCCATCCTTTGTTACCTCAAAAAGACTTACAAATATTTTGTGTATCCTTAGAATGAATTTTGCTTAGGACAATTCCTCCCTTAATCTACTCTCCTTCTATTTCCCCTTTTCCTTTTTCTCTATTATTTCCCTGTTGAGTGAAATGTGTTTCTATAATCTGTGTGTGTTCTTTCTTCTTTTGATTTGTTCAGATGAGAGGGAGGTTTAAGTGTCAGATGGCCCAATCTACCCCCTTCTCCTTGTAAGTATAGATGTCTATTGATTCACCTTGATTATGTGAAATGATTTTCCCTAACCTAAACTTCTTTCCCTTTTCCCTTTTCTCCCAGTGTATTCATTTTCTCTCTTTCCATTCTTTTCTTAAGACCATCAATACATAACAGAGCCATTCTCAGGCCTTGTCTAATGGAACTTGCTGTGTGGCCCCTGAGGACAGAATTCATGGGGGACATATGTATTATCTACCCATATTGAATGTAAGCCATTTATCTTTGTTTAGTCTTTTGTCATTGTTCCCTCATGTTTACCTTTTTATATTTCTCTCCATTCCCTGTTTAAACTTCTTTACAGTTCTGGTTGATTCATCAGGAATACTGGGAAGTGCTCTGTTTTATTAAAGATCCATTCTTTCCCTTATAGGATTATACTCAATTTTGCTGGGTGAATTATTTTTGGCTGTAAGCCCCTATCCATTGCCTTTTGGAATATGATATTCCAAGCTCTCCCTTTCCTTACAGTGATGGCTACTTAATCATGTGTGATCCTGACTTTGACTCCTCAGTAACTGAATTCTTTTTTTCTGGATGCTTGCCAAGTTTTTTCTTTGATCTGGAGGCCCTGGATTTTGTTTATGATGTTCCTGGAAGTTTCCATTTGAAGATTTCTTTGAAGATGCATCTTGTGGATTCTATTTTACACTTTACCCTCTGATTGTAAGAGTGGTTTATTTTGAGATTTCTTGAAACAGACTAGGTGCCTCTTTTTTGGAGGGGGGAGGGGGCAGTCCTAGTATTCATATAGTCCACAGATTCTTACATTTTTTTTTCCAGAACAATTATTTTTGTTCTGAGATACTTTCAGTCTTTTGACTTTGTTTCAGTATTTCTTGTTGCTTCATGGAGTCATTGGTTTTTATTTTTTCCATTCTAATTTTTTTAGGGAGTTTATTGCTTGGGCAAGGTTTTATATCATTTGTGCCAATCTGTTTGTTCTCTACAATTCTTTCTTCTTTGGCTCTAGTTTCTTTTTCCAGTTTATTTCCTCAATCACTCTCATTTTATTTACAAAAATATTTTTAACTTAAAAAAAAATCTTTTCATTATCTCTTCTACAAATTCTAGTTGAGTTTGTGCCCAAGCTGTGTTTTTCTCTGAGGAAATACTTGTAGATGTTTTGGATTCATTCTCTTCTTTGTTTCTGTTTTGCTGTCCTTGCCACCATAATAAATAGCCCATTATGGTAGAGTTCATTTTAGTTTACTCCTTCTTCTAGAGACTTGGTATTAGAACTGGGCTCTGTGGCATTTCTAGGGGAAAGGTCTAGGCTGGTCCTATTGCTGCTTTCTTGGGGTATTGACTATTGTATTTTTCCAACCATTTCAGGTTGAAGATCTGCTGTGCAAGCTTTCGGTATTCCTAAAGTTGCCTGATCCAAGACAAGATCTGATTGCTACCTTCCTGGTTTAATCTCTGCAAGTTCCTGACTTGGGTTTGGGACTATGCACAGGTAGACAGCCACTAAATTCTATTCTTATCAACCAGCTGGACAGCTCTGTTGGCTGGAGTGGCAAAACAATAGACTCCCTTTTGGTCCTACACTGCTAATTCCTCTGGGGCTGGGTTTGCATTGGCAAGTAAGACCCTGCTTTGTGCCTGAGCCATACCACTGCTGCTGCTGCTGTTCCTGAACTTCTTTCTCAGCTCACCACCCTGGAACTTCCTAACCAGAATGTGCAATAGCCATGCAAAGATCCTACTCTGCCCTGGACCTTTCCACAGCTGGTAGTGGGTGAAAAAGCTTCCAGTTGGCATCTGTTCTACTATTGCAGTGTCCTGGTGTGGGTCTGAGGGTGCCTTGGTATGGTGATGGCTACTGAATACTGGGTGATCTTGACTTTGACTCCTCAATACATGAATTATTTCTCTCTGGAGGCTCGAATGCTTTGACCTGGAGATTCTGGATTTTGTTTATGATGTTTCTGGGACTTTTCATTTGAGGGTTTTCTTTGAGGATTTGTCTTGTGGACTCTATCTATTTACACTTTGTCCTTTGGTTATAAGAGATCTGGGTAGTTTCTTTTAGAAATAGGCTCTCTTGGGGGCAGCTAAGTGGCTCAGTGGTTTGAGAGCCAGGCCTAGAGACAGGAGGTTCTGGGTTCAAATATAGCCTTGGACACTTCCCAACTGTGTGACCCTGAACAAGTCATGATATTGATTCTAAGGCAGAAGGTAAGGATTAAAAAAAAAAAAGATGGGTATGGGACATCCTGCTCAAAATGTCCAAAAGGTAGTTGACAAGAGGAGATAGGACTCAGGAAAAAAAAAGGGCTGGATTTATATATCTCTTGGCCATCCACATAGATGTATGATCCTTGAACCCACGGGAACTGATAAGAAAGGGACCAGAAGAGGGGGCAGCTGGGTGACTCAGTGGATTGAGAGCCAGACCTAGAGATGGGAGGTTCTGGGTTCAAATGTAACCTCAGACACTTCCCAGTTGCGTGACCCTGGGCAAGTCACTTTACCCCCATTGCCTAGCCCTTACCATTATTCTGCCTTGGAGCCAATACACAGTATTGATTCTAAGGAGGAAGGTAAGGGTTTAAAAAAAGAAAAGAAATAGGCTATCAAGGCTCTTTTCCTTTTGGTGGGGAGCAGGGGAGGGATATGGAGAAGTATCATACTATTCATACAGTCCAAAGATTCTTACATTTTTTTCTGAGATCTCTTGCCCTGATTTACAGTCTCTCCCTGAACACTGGGATGTTCTTCCTAGAGAGACCACAGGTCAATGATTACCTGAGAAATTCACCTTGCAGTGCTGGCAGCTGAAAAAACATAGGATCCTCTTCCTCTAAGCTTTGGATGTATTTACACTAGCTTTAAGTTGAGGGTCTTAGCCCAAGGGGATAGCTCTTGTTTACATCTCAAACATACTTACTAGGTTTCTCTAGATAACTTGCCCACCTTTATAATCTTTACATCTCAAACATCACTTATGATCTCGAACATTAGCTTATGATCAGGATGTCATACACGATGTGTGCTGATGTTTAAGCTCCCAGACCCAAAGGCACCTATTCTGTTACCTATTCTCCCTTGACTGCCCCTTCCCTGTTTGTTCTCATTGTTCATCCCCCTCCCCACTTTTCCTCTCCAAGTCACAATAGACCCCTTCCTCTATTTTTTAACCAATTAATTAATGAATTTATTTATTTATTTAAACCCTTACCTTTCATCTTGGAATCAATACTGTGTATTGGCTCCAAGGCAGAAGAGTGGTAAGGGCTAGGCAATGGGGGTCAAGTGACTTGCCCAGGGTCACACAGCTAGGAAATGTCTGAAGTCAGATTTGAACCTAGGACCTCCCATCTCTAGGCCTGGCTCTCAATCCACTGAGTTACCCAGTGTTATGGGGAGAGTTAAAGGAAGGGTTCAAATTATATATATATATATAAATTAACAGTTTATTTATCTAAAGGGAGAAAAAGGAAAAGGGACCAGGGAATAGCTAACTTATAACCCACTTAGACAATAAACCCTTTATGCTTATATAACTATTCTAAACTAAATTTCTAATAATACTTAAAGTTAAGGGGTTTTATTAGGATCAGGGCCAGGGACAACTGGGCCAAAGATTCTCATAACACTAGAGTCCTCCTTTGGGTCAAGCAGCAGCATTCCCAGTAAGAGCTCAGATGAAATCTACTCCACAGCAGTAGCACCAGCTCCAGTAGCAGGGACAGGCAGGAAACAAGGAAGCCCAAAGGAAAAGGAACCACTGGCTCTCTGAGTCCACCCCAGAAATAACCAGAGAGTACTCATGGGCACTCTTGACTGCCAGAGGAAAGCAGTCTTACTCTTCCAGGGTCCACCAACTGCTTTCTGCAACTTCTCTGTCTCCAGTCACAGTTTCTGGGAGTTTTGAGTGGAATGTTGGTCTGCAGGGTCCCGTGCTGTCAGCTCGCCCTGCTATGCCCTGCTGGAAATCCCTTACTACACCAGCTACCCCCAACCCCTTCCTTTAGGATATAAAAACCCTGAACTTTTCTCTGTTCAGGGAGGCAGTCAGTCCTGCACGCTGCCTCCTGCTCATTCAACCTAGATAAATCTGTCTTTAAAAGGTTTCCACCGGAGTCTTCATTCTTGAAAGGGCACCCTCCCTGGACCAAGGGTTGATCTCCAGCCCCCCCCCCATCAGTCCAAGAAGTGGACTCCTACCCCTACCTCCATCTCCAATGTTAGAAGACCTCCTTGTCTGTCTCTCTTTGCTGAACTGGGCTGGAAAAGCCAGCCAGAAGGGGAAAGTTGACTCAGAGAGATCATGAAGAATGAGGACTGAAAAAAAATGATCACCCTTGGAGATTTGGGAATCATGGGTGACCTTGGAGAAAGCTGTTTCAATACCACGGTGGGAACAGAAGCCAGATGGCTAGAGATTGAGGAGGAAGGAAGTAGAGGCAGGAGGAGACCAACCTTTTGAGACATTTGGCTGTGAAAAGCAGGAGAGTTATGAAGCCAGGAAAAGAAAACTCAGTGAAAGCAGAGAGTCAGAGGAAGGTTTTCCCAAGAGACGAGAAATGTGAATGTCTGTAGGTAGAAGCAGGAGAGTCCCTGGAAGGGGAGAGATTGACTCTTTTGGCAGGCAGGGCAGTGATCAATGCAGCCAAGTGCTGCAGGAGATGGGACTAAGTAGGATTTGGGAGTAAAGGAGAAGGAGGAGATAAGGGCAGAGATTCTGATTTGAGGTGGAGAGGAGGATGGATGAGAGAGTTGAAGTCCAGAGCTTCAGTCCATAACAAGCATAACAAGCAGTATAGTGTGGCAAGAGCGGTGGGCAATGAGACATGGAGGTACTCTTGGTACTTCCCCAGGCTCACTATTTGACTGTGGACAAGTCCATTCCCCTGTCTATACCTGCTCCCTTCTTTGGGAAATAAATATAATCTCTAGGGCAGGTGGGTTGCTTAGTGGATAGAGTGCTAGGCCTGGAGGCAGGAGGTTCCAGGTTCAAATCTGGCCTCAGACACTTCCTAGCTATATGACCCTGGGCAAGTCACTTAACTTACCACACTTCTGCCCTAGAACCAATGCACAATGTTGATTCCAAGATGGAAGGTAAAGATTTTTGTTTTATAAGTAAATATAATGTCAGCCTGGACCTCCATCTTATATTTGATAGAGAAGGGACATATAGGCATGGAACATTCTCAGATACTGTCAGATTCAGTTTTGCTGGATTTTTTTCTTCATTACAAAGGGTGACTTTATCATGGGTGGAGTTGGGGTACATTTAGAACTGATAATAACATTAAAAAATAAAAACTAGAAGGGCAGTGGAAGACAGAGCAATGGACCTGGAATCGGGAAGACCTGAGTTCAAATCTTTGACTCAGATATTTACTAGATATTATTGTAGTGAAAGTATCACCTTTGAAGGCTGTTATAATATTAAAACTGTGGCCACCAAGGAATTTACCTATGAAATTCCTAAAATGAAACACTCAAGTCAGAATGGAATTTATGGTGGTTTAATCACAATGGGAGTAAGAAAAGGGAGAGGGAGAGAAGGAGAGAGGAAAAAAGGGAAAGGGGTTACTCAACCTCCAGTCAGAGGGAGATTAGGCCCAAAGGGCCAAGGTAGAGAAGGAATCAGTCCTTGACTCACGTGACTGATCTGAAGGGAAGCTATTTGCGGGCCTCCACCCTGCTCAAGCTCCTAGCACAAACTGGCGTCTAGCCCTGTCCACAGGAAGTGAGCAAATTCCCGAGGTTGCTTTCTCTGTCACTTCCTGTGCCTCACAAGTGCCAATGGTGGCTCAAGCTTGGCTTAGGACAGCCCAGGTGGGCAGTTAGTTATTTCTGATTTCTCATTGACTAGCACATGCCTGTGTAGTGTGGGTGTGCACAATTTTGGGTGCTAGACCAAGCAAGATGGAGATTTTAAAAATCACAATATGTGACCCTGGATAAGTCACTTAACCCTGTTTACCTCAGTTTCTTCATCCATAGAATGAGCTGTAGAAGGAAATAGCAAACCACTCCAGGATCTTTGCTAAGAAAACTCCTAGTGGGATCATGAAGAGTTGGACATAATTCAAAGAACTCAACAGCAAAACCTGGAAGTCATCTGGAGGCTTATTCCTCCATCTCCCTTGGGCAACTAGATGACCCAATAGATAGAACACTAGACCTGGAGTCAGGAAGACTCAACTTCCTGAATTTAGATTCAGTCTTAGACATTTACTAGCTATGTGACCCTGGGCAAGTCACTTAACCCAGTTGGCCCGAGTTTATTCATTTGTTAAATGAGCTGGAGAAGGAAATGGAAAACTGCTCCAGTATCTTTGCCAAGAAAACTCCAAATGGGGTCATGAAGAGTTGGACATGATTGAAAGAACTCAACAACAAAGCCTGGAAGTCATCTGGAAGCTTATTCCTCTATCTCCCTTGGGCAGCTAGATGACCCAATAGATAGAGCACTGAACCTGGAGTCAGGAAGACTCAACTTCCTGAATTCTGAGTCAGTCTTAGACATTTACTAGCTATGTGACCCTGGGCAAGTCTTTTAACCCAGTTGGCCTCAGTTTCTTCATCTGTTAAATGAGCTGGAGAAGGAAATGGCAAACTAGTCCAGTATCTCTGCCAAGAAAACCCCAGATGGGCTTATGAAGTATTGAATACATCTGAAATGAATGATCAACAACAAAAGGTTTGGTTGAAAGACCAAGGATTCTGGAGTTAGAAGAGTTCGTCGAAATCCTGTCACTGATATCAAGATCTGTGTGATCTTGGGCAACTCTCTTTCCTGGGCCTCAATTTCGTCAACTGGGAGATGAAGTTGCACAAGGTTGACCTTTGAGGTACTGTTTTCCTTTAGATCTGGGTCCCTTTTCCATCTATGGCATCAGGAAAAAGAAAAAAACAAGAATGATCTCTTCCTACACCCAAGACTATTTTAGGATTCAGGGAAGATGTAATAGGGAAGGGCTTGGTCAACCTTAGCATGCTTTGTAAGTCCTTTGTAAACTTTAAATCACTATAGAAATAGCAGTTGTTAATAAGTAAAACAACTGCCAATGTTTTTATTATTATCCAATTAGAGCCTTGACCCAGGAACCAGAAGATCTGGCTCTTTGTCCCTGTATTGCCACTAATAGGCTTTATGATCTTTGGCAAGTCACATCCCCATTTGGGATGGGTCTCAGTTCCTCCCTCTGTTCAATGAGGAGGCTGGACCAGGTTACCTCTGTGGTCTCTCTCAGTCATCCTATTTTTGTGGATGGCACCCAGCATCTGTCTCCAGGAAGTTAGAGCAGTTTCAATCCGCTGCTTGTCACATCCTGTCCCAAGTGGCGGTGACACACCCGTAGGTCTTGCCTAGGTAACCCCATACACAAGCCAGAAGAATGTACCCTGGAGTGGGACATTCTTTTTAACCATAAAATGAGATACTTGATGCCAAGGAGAGATAAAGGGTAGACGATGAGTCTGGTTCAGAGAAGTCCCAATGCAAAGGGGAACATGAGTAATTGGGGATTGTCCAATGGAGGGCAAAACTCACAGATAGTCCAATCAAGAAAAGTTGATCGTAGTTGTGTAAGCCGGGGGGAACTTATTTGACTTCTCTGAAAACTCACTTTCTTTACAGAGAATATGAGGGAGTTGAATTGGAAAGCCTCTAAGATGCCTGCTGTGGCTAATCTTCAGTCCCTCCCAGTTCTATGTTCATTCTGTGTTCAAAGATCCTTCCTAGCTTGGATGTTCTGTTTTCTCTGCTCTAAAATCCTTTCCAAAAATGAGATTTTATGTTGTAAGGACTCTTCTAACTCTGATGTTTTGTCTTCTATGTACTAACTGACATTCTGTGTCTAAATTTAGAGCTCTCCAGTCCCTGACTTTTGCTCTTCTAAGGTTCCTCCTAACTCTGAAATTCCATGTTAAGGACACTCTCGGCTCTGACATTCTCTGGTCTAAGCTCCCTCTTAGCTCTGACATTCTCTGTTCTAAGCTCCCTCCCAGCTCTGACAGTCTCTGTTCTAAGCTCTCTCCCAGCTCTGACATTCTCTGTTCTAAGCTCCCTCCCAGTTCTGACATTCTCCGTTCTAAGCTCCCTCCCAGATTTGACATTCTCTATTCTAAGGTCTCTCTCAGCTCTGACATTCTCTGTTCTAAGGACTCTCCCAGGTCTGACATTCCCTGTTCTAAGCTCCCTCCCAGCTCTGACATTCTCTGTTCTAAGGTCTCTCCCAGCTCTGACATTCTCTGTTCTAAGGACTCTCCCAGCTCTGGCATTCTCTGTTCTAAGCTCCCTCCCAGCTCTGACATTCTCTGTTCTAAGCTCCCTCCCAGCTCTGACATTCTCTGTTCTAAGCTCCCTCCCAGATCTGACATTCTCTGTTCTAAGCTCCCTCCCAGCTCTGACATTCTCTGTTCTAAGCTCCCTCCCAGCTATAACATTCTGTTCTTAGGTCTCTCCCAGCTCTGACATTCCCTGTTCTAAGCTCCCTCCCAGCTCTGACATTCTCTGTTCTAAGCTCCCTCCCAGATCTGACATTCTCTGTTCTAAGAGTTCTCTCAGCTCTGACATCATATATTCCATAGTCCCTCCTTCCTCTGATTTCTGTTCTAAGGCCTTTCAGCCCTGATGCTTTGTGTTCTAAGTGTTAAGGTCCCTCCCAGCTTTGACAGTCTGAATTTGTGGTTATGCTTTGGGCCACGGTTTATTAAAGGGGAAGGTCCTTGTTTCCTGCAGCAACTTATTTGAAAGAGTAACTCTCTCCAGTTTAAGAGAGGATTACATTGAGGACAAATAGCCCCAGCCCTGATTCACAAAGAAACCAACAGCAGAGGGGATTAAGTGGTGCTGTGGGAATCAATCCTGTTTAAGCTTTAGCAAAACAATACAGTTGGCAGGAAGAAGAGCTAAGAAACTTCTGAAGTGAAAGGTTGCTTCTCTGGGGCAGAACTCTCTCTACACCAACGGAAGCCTCCCCTGGCATTGTCGTTGAACTGGGTAAATTTCCCTGAATGAATGAATGAATGATCATTTAGGAAGGCCTACTGTGTACCATTCAAATCCACAAACATTTATTAGGTGACTCCTAGGTGTCAGGCACTGTGCTAAGTGTTGCAGATACAAAGAGGCAAAAAATAGTCCCTGCCTCAGAGTTGCCAAACTATGGACAAACCAGAAGACCAGATACATTGGAGATAATCAAGGAGGGAAGGCCTTGGAGAGAGGGGTTGAAGGGCCTGAGTCACAACAAATGGAAGAAAGTTCAGCTGCTGGGGGAATGGAAAGGCGGGGAGTCCTAAGGGTCTAGCCATGAGGTGAATGGCTAGACCCAAGGATCCTTCCGTTCTATTGTTGGCCATGGAGGACACAAATGGTAAGGCCTGTAGGACTTTATGATTCAGTGAAAAGGAAGATGGTAAGACTGGGTGGTCTTCCATCTCACCAAAAGGAGTAGAATTGGTGATACCCATTTCATCCAAGCCAGACAAGTGAGGAAGTAAGACCCAGGACCCTTGTGTGTCAAGGGATGCTGTTGTTGAGTCACTTTAGTCATTCATACCCATTTGGGATTTTCTTGGCAAAGATACTGGAGTGGTTTGCCATTTCCTTCTCTGGCGCATTTTATAGACACAGCTAGTGTCTGAGGCTGCATTTGAACTCAGGTCCTTTTGACTCCAGGCCTAGAATCCTATCCCCTGGTCTACCTAGCTACCTAGGTCAAGGGATGCATAGAAGGGCAATAGGGGGAAAGACAAAGGGCAAGTATAGGAATGAGAGATGGCTTCCTTAGAAAGGAAAAGAGAAGGAAGGGAAAACAGGAGTAAAGGATCTTTGACTTTTGTCTTGAATTATGTCTATGAATTATGAATTATTTGCAGAGGTAGGAAAACATGGAATGGACACCAGGAAGAGGGAGGCTGTTCCATTAAAAGTTGGAAGGGGAAGAGCAACTAGGTGTCTCAATTGACAGAGAACCAAGCCTAGAGACAGGAGATCTTGGGTTCAAATTTGACTTCAGATACTTCCTAGCTGTGTGACCCTAAGCCAGTCCCTTAACCTCAATTATCTAGATCCTCCTGTTCTGCCTTGGAACTAATACATAGTATTGATGACCTTATTTTATGGAAACCCCAAATTTACATTTGTCCCTTAGGAACTTGTCTTCAGGGAAGTCCTAGATTGACCCTTGTCTTAGACTGAACAGTAAATCTTAAAGTACCCAAAGATCGCAGCCTAGATAGAATTAGTAGATATAATTAAATCTTAAGTGTCTTTTTGTCTTGGAAGTTGTATCTAGGCCTTTCCCAGGTAGTTTGTCTCCACTACAAGTCAATCAATTGTCCTTGGTCCTTTTTATGCCCCCAGAAGGTCTATAAAATTCTTCAGCTCCCTGGAAAATCCTTTTACGACAGTGTTCCCAGAGTCCCAGACTTTGTCCCCTTGTGGTATCTAATGCTTGACTCTGTGTAGTGATCAATAGAGCACTGTCTCCCTCATCTTGATTAAAGACTTGTTCTTTCTAATGACTTTGGTGGGTCTCTGTTTTTCAAGGTTGACACTATTAATTTTAAGAAGGAAGGTAAAGAGAAAGAAAAAGAGAAAGGATGGAAGAAAGGAAGGACAAAAGAAAGAAAAAGAAGGAAGGAAGCAAGGAGGAAAGAGAGAGAGAACAGAGTTGGAGGGAGAACACAACTAGCTGCAAAACCTCGAAGTTAAAATGTCCTCAGCTCTGAAATGGGTGAGTTGGACTTAATGACCCCTGAGATCCTTCCACTGTGGCATTCTGGAACTACAGTAGACAGCCATGGGAGATAAAGCTAGAAAGGTAGAGCAGAGACAGACTTTGGGGAGTCGTATATACCAGGTGGAGGGGAACAGGAAGAGATGATGGAAATCTACAGATAATGAATTGACATTGCTTGAAAGAAAGAAGAGTCCAGAGAATGATATGCACAACAACCTACAGTAAAATAAAAGCCTGACTTTCTGTCTCCTCAATTCCAAGGCAGAAGAGTGGTAACCACTAGACAATCAGAGTTAAGTGACTTACCCAAGGTCATATGTCCAGGAAGAGTCTGAGATCAAATTTGAAACCAGGTCTTTCTGACTTCAGGGCTGGCTCTCTATTCCCTGTGCTACCTAGCTAAACTCTAAAACATGGCACTAAAAGACATCAGTATTCAAATGAAATGGAAGCATCCATCCTGGTTGAGAAAATGAACACACTCCTCCTTTCCATAGAGAAATGGTAGATTATTAAGACAGAGAATGCTGAATAAACTACCAGGAGGTTGTGGCAATGATATAGTTTTTCTTCTTTTTTCTAAACTAATTTTTGTTGTTTTGATAAGTGAAGATTCTAGTAGGGGAAGGAAGAAAGGGTGGCAGGATAAACAAAAAGCATCGGTAATTTTTAAACAAAGAAATCTATGGGTAATACACTCGAGACTCTGTTCCAAACAGAGACACAGAATTTTTAGAATCAAAATTGAGAATATCCCAACTGGAAGAGGCTTTAGAACAAAGGTTACGGAGGGTTGGAGCTGAGAGGCTTCCTTGAATAGAGAATACAGTCCATCAGAGCTGGGGAGGGAGTTGGAAACCATTTAGCCCAAACCTCTCATTGTCTAGAATAGGGAACTGTAAAGATTATTATAGAACCAAGGTCCAGACAGGGAAAGGGTCCATGGCGGAGCCAGGACGAGAGTCCAGGATTCCTGACGAGCAGTAGATACCAACCAAAGTAAATTCTGCCCTGCTTTGGCTCCATCCCACCATTCCACTTTCCTCCTGGTATTTCGTCTGTCCACACATTTTTGGGGTGTGGGAAGATAGGAAGGGCACAGCTGTGATAACTGGGATTTGGCTCAAAGAAGCAATGAATGGCTATTCTTAGACCTCTTGCCCTCCAGATGGAAGTAGGGGTGAGGGTCATGAATTCACTGCTTCCCCTGATCTTCTGGTTTCCGCTCACTGAGAAAAGGGAGGCTCCTGATGTTTTCCACCCACCATCTTTTTCTCATGACTGGTTTGGGCCAGATCTGCTGTGTGTGTGTATAGAAGTGTCTGTAAAGACATGGGAATATAAACTCCTTGAAGGCAGTGATTCTCTTTTTGCTAGTGCTTAAATCCCTAGGGCTTAGCAGAGTGCCTGGCATTTAACAAAAGTTTAATAAATACTTGTTAACTTGACCTGATTGGATTATAATGTCTGTAAAGACTCAGGGTAGCTGGGTGGTACAGTGGATAGAGCACCAGGTCTGGAGTCAGGGAAACATATCTTCCTGAGTTCAAATGTTCAAATCTGGCCTCAGATACTTCTTAGCTGTGTGACCCCCCAGGCAAGTCACTTAAGCCTGTTTGCCTCAATTTCCTCATCTGTCTAATGCAAAAAAAAAAAGCTGGAGAAAAAATGGAAAACCATTCCAGTATCTTTTCAAAGAAAACTTGATAGGCAAGTTATTTATCCCTGTTTGCCTTGATTTCCTCATCTGTCAAATGTCTAAAAAAAAAAAAAGCTAGAGATGAAAATGGAAAAACATTCTAGTATCTTTTCAAAGAAAACTTGATAGGCAAGTTATTTATCCCTGTTTGCCTTGGTTTCCTCATCTGTCAAATGTCTAAAACAAAAAGCTAGAGATGAAAATGGAAAAACATTCTAGTATCTTTAGAAGAAAACTCTCAGGCAAGTTATTTAATTCTGTTTGCCTCAGTTTCCTCATCTGTCAAATGTCTATAAAAAAGCTAGAGAAGAAAATGGGAAAACATTCTAGTATCTTTAGAAGAAAACTCTCAGGCAAGTTATTTAATTCTGTTTGCCTCAGTTTCCTCATCTGTCAAATGTCTAAAAAAAAGCTAGAGAAGAAAATGGGAAAACATTCTAGTATCTTTTAGAAGAAAACTCCCAGGCAAGTTATTTATCCCTGTTTGCCTCAGTTTCCTCATTTGTCAAATATTTTTTAAAAAGCTAGAGAGGAAAATGGAAAACCATTCCAGTATCTTTGCCAAGAAAACTCCTTTTTGACTCGGTTGGTTTCTTTATCTACAAAAATGAGGTGGAGAAGGAAATGGTAAACCATTCCAATATTTTATTACAAAAACCCCAAATAGGATCAGGAAGACACAACGGAAAACTCAACAACGGGGCAGCTAGATGGCTCAGTGGATTGAGAGCCAGGCCCAGAGATGGGAGTTCCTGAGTTCAAATCTGACCTCAGACACTTCCCAGCTGTGTGATCCTGGACAAGTCACTTAACCTCCACTGCCTAGCCCTTGCCACTCTTCTCTCTTGGAACCAATACACAGTATTGATTCTAAGACTGAAAGTGAGGGTTTAAAAAGAGAAAAGAAATTAAAGTGAAAAAAAGAAAACTCATCAACAATAAAATACTCAGGGTTTCCACAGTGGAATCAAATTGTCTGGGAGTGAGCTCCCCATCAACAGAAACCAGAAGGGCTCTGAGGCAATCTGCAGGAGCAGAGTCCAATTTCAAATCCAGCTCTCCTGCGTTTCTTATCAGTTTTCCACTCAGTTCCGGCATCTCCCACACTTGTCATGCCTTAGAAACCTGTTTCCCTGTGGGCGAAGCAGAGACTGACCTCAGGGGGAGAAGGACATGGCTGCCCCAGCCCCAGCCTTACACCCTTCCCCGGTGTGATCAGAAGAGCCCGTGGGGCCTGGAGGTGGTTATGGCTCTTTGCTGACTGATTGGCATCTTTGCTTCCGGGGAGAAACTCTCCCTGGCTGACTCCGGACAAGCCGGTGACTGATCTAACTGGCCTGTTCCTGTTCTCGGCCACAGGCTGGGGAGTGTGAAAGCCGCCATCTATCTGTGCTCATGACACCTGTTGTCCGAGAGGGGAGGGAGGGAGCAAAGAGCTGGGGGGAGGGCAGGGGAAAGCTGGGGGAAACCACCCAGCCCCGGAGCAAAGAAGGGAAGGGATTTGCCCCAGTGAGAGCCAGCCACATGGGGGCCTGCATTTGGTTTTGTCAAATTTCATCCTTTTCATTTAACTAGTTTTGTGACTTGAGGCAAATAATGTCAACTCTGTAGATCTCAATTTCTTCAGCTTCAAAAAAATGAGCTTAGATCACAGTTGGTTCTAAGTGGAAAAGCAACCCAAATATATGAAAATATTGAAATAGGAAAAAAATCCAAAAATATGAAGAATTCCATAATATGTACAAATTGGGGGGGGGGAGGGAGGCAGCTGGGTGGCTCAGTGGATGGAGGGCCAGGCCTAGAGATGGGAGATCCTGGATTCAAATCTGGCCTCAGGCAGTTCTCAGCTGGGTGACCCTGGACAAGTCTCTTGACCTCCCATTCATTGCCTAGCCCTTACCACTCTACTCTTCTGCCTTGGAACCAATGCACAGTCTTGATTCTAAGACAGAAGATGAGGGTTTAAAAACAATTATTTTTGATATCCAAAATATAGAGAAGGGACACAAAGATAGGAGTAACAGGCATTGTTAAAGATATGGAGTTTTCAAAAGAATTGCGAAACTGACTGTTAACTTGGAAATAACACAGAACTACAAATTCAGGAGAGGGATAAGTCCAGTATTCAATTCTTTACTCAAAGTCTGGTGCCACAACTTTTATAGGGTATAAACCCTGGACTCTCAGGATGTTATCTCTGGGAGGGCCACTTTGCTAGATGAGGACTCTGAGGAGCCATTAAAGTTGGGGGGCTTAAATACCCTTCCAGGTGAAACCAGGGGGTTTAGGGTGAGAGGAAGGGTTGATTGACTTTACAATGGTAAGAAAGGAAAAAGAAGAAATCCAGGCAGGAATAACACTGAGGGGCCGATGATTTACAATGGACACAAAAGGGAAAGTCCCAGACCAGGAATTTGCCCTGAGGAGAGGAACAGTAGTAGGTGGGCAGATAGAAAGTAGGTAGGTAGACAGGCTGGCAGGGAGGCAGACAGACAGACAGATAGATAGATAGATCAATAGATAGATAGATAGATAGATAGATAGATAGATAGATAGATAGATAGACAGACAGATGGTTAGATGCATGGATTGATGGATAGAGGGATAGATGAATAGATGCATGGATAGATAGATAGATAGACAGACAGACAGACAGATGGATAGATGCATGGATTGATGGATAGAGGGATGGATAGAGGGATAGATGGATAGATAGATGGATAGATAGATAGATAGATAGATAGATAGATAGATAGATAGATAGATAGATAGATAGATAGATAGATAGATATGGATAGATGGATAGATAGATGGATGGTGGATAGGATGGACAGATAGATGGATAGAGAGATGGATGGATAGATAGAAGGATGGACAGATGGATGGATAGAGAGATGGACAGATAGGCAGATAGAAAGATGGATGGATGGATGGATGTCAACGTGAAATCTAGAAGCCCCCCAGTCTAATTTAGTTGGGAAGTAGAAACCCCGGATTTTGACCTTGTCACAGGAGAGTTTCTCCCTGAGGGAAGGTCCTACTTCACTAGTCTCAGGCTAACAATAGACAATCCACTTCAGGTGGGAATTTCTTGTCTCCAGAAGCCTCTCCCAGTATATCACACCCTCCTTGAACCTTCAGCTGGCAAGACCGACTCTGCCTACTGTGCCAGTCACTCGACTTCCCCTTGGGCTTAGCTCCCACCTGAAGTGGATTGTCTATTGTTAGCCTGAGACCAGTGAAGTAGGACCTCTCTCCTGTGACCAGGTCAAAACCGGGGGTTTCTGCCTCCCAACGAAATAAAGTGGGGACTTGTAGATTCCATGTTGACAAACATTGATTGTGTGCTGGCACATGAGCTAAGCTTTGAATGCAAATAAATACAAGCTATACAGTACGTACCCTCAAGGAGCTTACCTTCGAATAGGAAAAAAAGGCACATAAAGGGAAATTGGAGAGCGGAGGAGGTCACGTGGTGTGGAGATGACTTGAAAGCAGCGCTGGTACTTGGACCACAGCAACATAAAGCCAGAGCTAAGTTCTTAGAAGCCAGCATCTCAGAAACAGAGTAACTTCCGGAAAGGAGTGAAAAGGGGATGTTGGCGGCAGTGAGCATCCCATGTCTGGGAAGTAGTCTAAGATGGAAATAGTTAATGACTTGAGGGCTGTGAGAATACATTGTTGGGGCAGCTGTGAATTGTTTCTACTGATTTCTCTTGAAATTTGTCATTATCCTAGAAAAGTGACTAAACTGTTAAAACTGATTCAGAAATTCCTCTACCCAACCTCCACCCAGAAGATCAGAGACAAGGAAAGACTCCATTTGTATAAAAAAAAAAGTTTAGAACTTTTTACGGTAGCAAAAAACTGAAAACAACATAGATACCCATCTATTGGGGAACAGCGGAATAGCTTATAGTATTGTCAACATGGAATCTAGGAACCCCAAACTTGTGGCCTAGTGGGATCTGGTGAACCCCAAGTTTCAGGATTAGCGTATAGGTTGGAGACCCCAAAGCTTGTCCTTGTTCCCTTTTCCCATGGGAATCTACCCTGAAGGGAGTCTCAGGCTGGTGGTTTCAGACTGGGTGGGGGACCCTCAGACAATCCACTTCAGGTGGGAGCTAAGCCCTAGGTCCCCGAGTTCGATCCTCAGAAGGAGGGTGTGATATACTGGGGAAAGGCTTCTGGAGACCTGAGGAGGGTGTGATACACAGGGAAAGGCTTCTGGAGACAGTCCACTGGACTTCAGATTGGGTTTAGCTCCCACCTGAAGTGGATTGTCTAAGGGTCCCCCATCTAGTCTGAAACACCAGCCTGGGACTCCCTTCAGGGTAGATTCCCATGGGAAAAGGGAACAAGGACAAGCTTTGGGGTCCCCAACCTATAAGCTAGTCCTGAAACTTGGGGTTCACCAGGTCCCACTAGGCCACAAGTTTGGGGTTCCTAGATTCCATGCTGACAGTATTGTTAAATGTTAAATTATGTGTAAACTGGGATTTTTGGGACCCCCAATTTTGCCCCTCCCAAACTCACCTGAGAGAAGTCCCAGACTCACCCATTTCAGACTGAACAATAGACCCTAAAGTACTTAATGGCCCCAATTCAAATGTTAAATATCCTTTTTTATCATAGTAGTTTCTCCCATTGTATCAAAGTCCTCTCCCAGGAAGCCCAGCTAGACCCTTTCCTTGGCATTCATAGTAAAGCATCAGCCTCCCCCTTGGATGCTAGTCTATCATACTTCCCAGTCCTTAGTTCCCCAAATGGTACATAAATTCCCTGAGCTCTATTGTTCTTCAGAGAATCTTCTAGCTATTCCTCCCAGAGATACTGTCCCCAGAGCCCCAGGGTTTTGACTCAGTGTAGTCTTTGTCCCTGGGCTCTGTGTGGGCAGCCCATTATTGGACCTTCTCTTTCCTGATTGAAGACTTGAATTTTTCTGTCTACTTTAGTAGTTCTGTGTTTTTCCAAGTTGACAGTATATGAATGCAATTGAGATAAGAATATGACTATGAGGATATTAGAAAAACATGTAAAGACTTCTAGGAATTGATGCGGAAGGCAGAAAGCAGGACCAGAAGAATATGACTTGGTCATATTTTCAAAGGGGGCTGTTAAACTTGAAAACACACAGAACTATTAGTCAGTAAAATCTCTACTTAAGGAAAGGAGTTTAGCCCTAAAGTTAGGCCTTCTCACAGAGCTGTGGGCTATAAACCCACGCAGAGTCCCCAGACTCTAGCAGCTCAGGTCACTAAACTCCAAGGACTGCCACTGCTGGAGATGACAACTCCAAGGAACCAGGGGCAGGGAAAGATGATTGACCCACCACCATTACCAGAGCTACAAGGAAATGGGAGTGCTCAAACTATATGGACAGGATACAATCAAGCTTGGGAAAGGAATCATAGCTGGAGGCCAGGGTCTAAGGGAAGGAGCTATTTACAATGGATGCTAAAAGGAAGGTCCCAGCCCAGGTGTGGGTCTTCTTGGGAAAGGGTCTCTGATACACTGGGAGAAGCCACTGGGGTAAAGGATATTTTAGCTTTTAATTAAAATTTCTTAACTCCACCTAGCTAAGGTCTATTGTTCAGTCTGAAACTGCTAGTCTGAGACTCCCTTCAGGGTGGATTCTCAGGGAACAAGGACAAGCTTTGGGGTCACCAGTTTACAAGCTAATCCTAAAACTTGAGGTTCATCAGATCTTTCCAGGCTACAAGTTTGGGGTTTCTAGATTCCACGTCGACAGGACCAGCCACATCACAAAGGTGACGTTTTGACTTGTGCATGAACTATATTTGAGTGAGGCAGAATTAAGAGCGATCACCCTCACCCTCTTTTTTTTCAGAGCCATCAAAGTTTAGTGGCATGACAAAAGTCAAGATGACTGGAGATGCCCAGGGATGCAGTGGATAGCCAGGGAGATTTCATTGTCCAACCAAGCTCTAAGCGCTCCTCAGCTCCTGCTTCAGCTTCCTTTATAGCCATTGGAACGAATTGTCCTTATCTGCTCGTTCTGCCAGGAGTAGAATCTTCACAATCTAGGGGTAAACAGTTCACTGATGGATTTGAGGCCTCCTGGTGACCCTCAGTCTGGTTTGGCCAGTTGGCCTGCTGGGATCATTTTTTTAAACCCTTCCCTTCCATCCTAATTAGAATCAAGACTATATATTGGTTCTGAGTCACAATAGTGGTAAGCACTAGGCAGTGGGGGTTAAGTGACTTGCCCAGGGTCACACAGTTGGAAGTATCTGAGGCTATATTTGAACCTAGGATCTCCCATCTCTGGACCTGGATCTTATTCTGTTGAGTAAGCAACCCAGCTTCCCCCTGAGATGGTTTTACCAGGGGTATGACTGCTGCCTATGCTATATCTTCTTGAAGCCACAGGTGAAAATTGAGTGTCTGGTGGACACCAAGGGAGGATGAACAGCCCTAAAAAGAGCTCAGCAATCCCTCACACCTCTTTGAACACCCCACATACTCCATATGTGAAATGACAATATATCACGGTAAATTGCTTACATGTTTTACTTTGGTACAAAAAAAGGCACAAAAGGCAATCATAGGATATTTTTTTAATGAATAGATTATAGGGAATGTTTGAAAAAACTGGTCCTAAAAGCAGAGAATACAAGCAGAAGCAGAAAGGGTGGTCCCAGCCCTCAAGAAACTCACATTCTAATGGGGAAGAAAAAACATTAAAGTGAATGGAAAGGCATGAGAGGAGAGGTCTGGGGTACCCTCTTCCCCTTCCAGGGGCACGGGAGAGAAAGTCCAGTGAATCAGCAGCTCCAATGAGAAGAGGGCTGATGGCGATGGGCCAGATTCTATCTTCCACTCAGTGAAGAAGTGAAGACTATGAAAGATTCCAAGACACAGGAAGATCTCTCTATGAAAGAGGAAGTAGCTTGATTGTCAGATCACAACTGCAAGGGACTTCTGAAGGACTCTAGTTCAACCTACTTGGCAGGATACCCCTCTATAACATAATAAATGGTCACCAAACCTTTGCTTGATGACCTCCACAGACAGGTAACTCATTACCTTTCAAAGCAACCTATTCCACTTTGGGATAGCTTGCTTTTTATAATAACAATAACAATAATAATAATAATAATAGTATTCTAAATATGTGTCATGTGAATGTGACACTGAGTTTTACCAAACTGTTCAAAAGGTGGAATTCTTACACTGATGGAAATGATTTCATTAAATTCATTCATTTAACATTATTGTTCAGTTGTTTTTTTTTAATCATATCTGACTGTTCCTGGCCCCATTGGAGGTTTTCTTGGCGAAGATCCTAGAGTGTGGCTTGCCATTTCCTTCTCCAGGTTATTTTACACCTAAGGAAACTGAGGCTAACAGAGTGAACTGACTTTTCCAGGGTCGTACAGCTGTCTAAGTCCAGATTTTCACTCAGGTCTTCTTTGTGGGGTTTAAAATTAATATTAAATAACTAAGTGTATAAATGGAGATTTTGAACGTTTGACTTCATTCCCCAGAAGTCCTTAGTATTTCCCAAAATTCCCTATAATCTCTCCTATGTCCCCACTTGGCAAGATTACATTGGTATTTGAGTGGATGTATGCTCCTCCCACGCCTTCTTTTTTGACCTGAAACTGGGCTGAATTCAGATGGTTCTTTTGCTTTAGTCATTATTAATAAAACTTTATAAAATAGAACATTTAGTTATTGATTATTAATTAAAAAACCCACATAAGTATTATATTTTAGAAGTTGTATAAAATAGAATGTTTAGTTATTGATTATTAATTTAAAAACCCACATAAGTATTATATTTTAAGTTTTATAAAATAGAACATTTAGTTATTGATTATTAATTAAAAACCCACATAAGTATTATATTTTAAGTTTTATAAAATAGAACATTTAGTTATTGATTATTAATTAAAAACCCACATAAGTATTATATTTTAAGTTTTATAAAATAGAACATTTGGTTATTGATTATTAATTAAAAACCCACATAAGTATTATATTTTAAGTTTTATAAAATAGAACATTTAGTTATTGATTATTAATTAAAAACCCACATAAGTATTATATTTTAAGTTTTATAAAATAGAACATTTGGTTATTGATTATTAATTAAAAACCCACATAAGTATTATATTTTAAGTTTTATAAAATAGAACATTTAGTTATTGATTATTAATTAAAAACCCACATAAGTATTATATTTTAAGTTTTATAAAATAGAACATTTAGTTATTGATTATTAATTAAAAACCCACATAAGTATTATATTTTAAGTTTTATAAAATAGAACATTTAGTTATTGATTATTAATTAAAAACCCACATAAGTATTATATTTTAAGTTTTATAAAATAGAACATTTAGTTATTGATTATTAATTAAAAACCCACATAAGTATTATATTTTAAGTTTTATAAAATAGAACATTTAGTTATTGATTATTAATTAAAAACCCACATAAGTATTATATTTTAAGTTTTATAAAATAGAACATTTAGTTATTGATTATTAATTAAAAACCCACATAAGTATTATATTTTAAGTTTTATAAAATAGAACATTTAGTTATTGATTATTAATTAAAAACCCACATAAGTATTATATTTTAGAAGTTTTATTAATAATGACTAAAGTAAGAGCTATCTGAACTCAGCCCCTTCTGGAGTAAAAGAGAGTGTGGGAGGAGTCCCAGCAACCTTAAATACCATCACTCAAAGTGAGGGAAAGGGAAAAGAATTCTAGGTAGTATAGAAAGGAATTTTGGGTAATGTGGTTTTAGGGGTTCAAGAATTTCTAACTATACATCTTGCTCCCAGGTCCAGGGCTCTATCCACTGCCCAACTAAGCAGTATTAACGAAAGATTTATTAGTCCTTCCAACAGCTCTGTGAGGTGGATGACATCATCTCCACTTTGTCAATGAGGCTCAGAGAGGTTATGTGTCTCCTCTGTGGTGAATAAGCTGGCTAGATTCGTGCCAGGGGTGTGCCTGAGCCATCTGGAGAGTCGATTATTAAATTCTCATTGTGAGTCTATGCATTTCTGAAACTGGCAAATGCTACAGATCAGGGCTCAGTTTATTATTCTGATGACTGGGCTTAATAAAGTGTTGGAGAAAATATTCATGATGCAGGGAGAGCTAGGCAGCTCAATGCCAGGCTGGAGTCAGAAAGACCTGGATTCAAATCTGGTCTCACACACTTCCTAGCTGTGTGACCCTGGGCAAGTCACTTCACCCTGATTGCTTTTTTTCTTCTGTCTTAGAAATGATATTAAGACAGAAGCTAAGGGTTTAAAAAAATGTCAATAATGCTGATTAAACTTAAAAGTGTGTTGTAAATGCTTTTTTATACATGTCCCAGCACCCCCTTATTCAAATCTAGATGCTCCTGACTCCCGGTCCAGAAATCTATCTGCTCCTTCATGCCAGCAGGCAACAAATTTCTTACAAAACTACATTTCAGGGCTTCCCTGACTCACTCCCTGACCTCTGGGGCCAAGCTAAACAAGTCTAATCACTCTTCCCAGGAGAGCTCTGCAAATACCTGAAGGCAGCTCAAGGTTGTTGCCCAAGTCTTCTCTTGTCTTGGCTGAACACGTCCATTCCCTTCAGCTAGATGCCACCGGCCGCCCCAGTCATCCTTCTCCAGCCAGAGCCAGTTCCTTGGCATTGTCCTTCCCCAGAGGTGGCACCAGGAAGCTGCCAAAGTCATCTTCCCCTAGCACAGGTCGGACCACATCACTGCCCTGACCTGACGGTTTCCCTCTTGTTTGAAGAGTCAAATTCCAACTCCCTTATTTGGCCCTTGAAACCCTTTACCACCTGGATGCAACTGCCCTTTCCAAGCTCGTCCCTGTAACAGATTCAAACAGGCCAGTCAAAATGGGGGACCTGCTTGTTTCTGGTTCAGGACACGTCATCTCCGGCTCCCACACCTTTGCACAAGTGGTCCCCCCTGCCTGGAATGCATTCTCTCTTCTCCTCTGCCCCACGGAATCCTTAGTTCTTTCAAAGCTCAGCTAAAATATTACCTTTTACCTGAGATCTTTCCTGAGCCCCCCAAAGCTAGTGCCTCCTTCCAAAATTCCTTTGTATTAAATTAAACTTGCACTTGTGAACCTTAAAAAAATTCTCAGACCCTACTTCTTAAGGTTGGGTTGTGAACCTTAAAATTTCTCAGACCCTACTTCATAAGGTTGGGTTAAGACCATTCCCTACTTTAAACAATGAAGGAACTTAGATCAGGAATGTGAGAACTCTACTCCACCCCTACTTAAGCATGCCTTAGGGGAAGATAAAGTTGTAAACTCCTTGCTGAACAATGAAAAGTACTTAAACCCATACTTATAATAAGGCAAAAAGTTCTTAAGCTGTGCCTATTTTTAGGACTAATATAAAAGGGAGCTAAATACTATAAAGGTCAGGCAACTTGTGAACTTACAAGGAGCAAAGAGGTGAGAACTTACTCAGAGATTCTAGTCTACTCAGGTGTGAATTACTCAAAAGATTAGTCTACTCAGGTGTGAACTAAGAATGGTCTGTCCTTTGAAAAACGTCTACTGTGATTGGTAGATGTGAGAACTTAGGGGAGGAGACATAGGAGAAAATTCCCTTTAAAAGGAGAAGAGAAACTGAGAACAAAGACAGTCTGTTGAAGAACAGTGTCTCAGGAGAGTCTCTTGAAGACAGTCTGAGGGAGGCTGACTCTGGCTGGAACTTCCTCTGAGGAGACTCTGTCCCTCTGAATCCTTGCTTGGACAAATCTTGTGGTGAGTGATAAAAGACTGACTGCTCTTTCTCTTAAGGCTTAGTCCTGGGTGGGCCAGGGCTGCCCTAGGCCGGCCTATCATTTTCTCGTTATTTCCTCTTCCTTCCTTCCTTCCTTCCTTCCTTCCTTCCTTCCTTCCTTCCTTCCTTCCTTCCTTCCTTCCTTCCTTCCTTCCTTCCTTCCTTCCTTCCTTCCTTCCTTCCTTCCTTCCTTCCTTCCTTCCTTCCTTCCTTCCTTCCTTCCTTCCTTCCTTCCTTCCTTCCTTCCTTCCTTCCTTCCTTCCTTCCTTCCTTCCTTCCTTCCTTCCTTCCTTCCTTCCTTCCTTCCTTCCTTCCTTCCTTCCTTCCTTCCTTCCTTCCTTCCTTCCTTCCTTCCTTCCTTCCTTCCTTCCTTCCTTCCTTCCTTCCTTCCTTCCTTCCTTCCTTCCTTCCTTCCTTCCTTCCTTCCTTTCTTTCTTCCTCATTTGTATTAATTAAAATCTCTATAAAACCCAGTTGACTTGGGTATATTTCATAATTGGGAATATTTCCCTGATGACCACTTTATTTTTAATATAAAAAACATATCTTTGTGTTCACAATTTACTCATCCACTCTTATATCTACTACAATTTAAGTCTTCCACTATTTTAATCACTACAGTTTATGACAATCAACTATTTTAACTCTTACACACTCCATCCCTTTTCACTGGCTGTCCGATATGCCTGGAATTCTCTTCTGCCTCTTCTTCTCCACTTCCAGACTTCCTAGACTCCTTTCAGTCTCAGCAAAATTCCCTCTAGATTATTATTTTAATTCTCTCTATCTTTTATTTTTTATTCTCAACTTAAACACATAAAAAAGCATTTCCATATACCTAAAAATGATTCTATATGAAACTCTTGTCTCACTCCTCTCACTTTAAAAAACAACTATATAGAGGCATCTGGGTGGCTCAGTGGACTGAGAATCAGGCCTAGAGACGGGAGGTCCTGGGTTCAAATCTGACCTCAGACACTTCCTAGCTATGTGACCCTGGGCAAGTCACTTAACTCCCATTGCTCAGCCCTGACCACCCTTCTGCCTTGGAACCAATACGAAGTATTGAAAACAAGGGATAAGGGTTTCAAAACAAAACAAAGCTATATAATAAATGCTACACATTTCTTTTTAATCCATACCTTCTATCTTAGAATTGTATCAGTTTGGCTGGAGAGGGCAAGGCAATTGGGGTAAAGTGATTTGCCCAGTGGTCACACAGCTAGGAAGTGTGTGAGGTCAGATTTGAACCCAGGATCTCCTGTGGTCTGGCTCTTTATCCACTCAGTCACCTAGCTGCTCCTATATATTATTTTCAAAACTCCTACTTCTCTGTGCTACCTTCTGAAGTGCCTTGTGCGAATTTTACAAAAGATTTCAATGACCTTCTTTTTAAAATGTATCATTCTTGTTAATAATAATGCAAAACCAGAACCTGTAGGATCTTATTTGGAATTGACATTCTGTATTGCAAGGGGTAAATTTAGGGTTTTTTTTCAACTGAATATAAATTTAGTTGGTCACCAGGGATTAATTCAAATCCCAATAAAAATACTCAAGTCAGTTTGGGAATTTTATGGGGGTTTAATTAATATAGAGGGAAGGAATTAAGAAGAAGAAGAAGAGAGAGAAAAGGGTATAAGATTTCTCCAGCCTAGTCTAAACCAAGGGAAGTTCAGAGACCTTCCAGCCACAAGGCCTCCTAGGAGGATGGCGTCTTTTAGGAAAGATAAAGGAATCAGCCTAAACTCCGAGAGAGCTCAGGGAAGACGCCTCACCTGAACCATGCTACTAAGCTTCTCCCAGTATTGTATCAAGGACTCTCACCGCTAAACCTGGACAATAGCTGCAGCCATGCCAAGACGCCAAGATGCCCAGCACACTGCCACCAGCCACCTCTCCACCAAAAGAGCCAGAGCCACCTCTCTAAGAAAAGAGACAGGAGAGAGGAAGTGATGCGAAATATATAGACCATTTTTTATATCACTTCCTGTGTCTCACATGTACCAATAGTAGCTTAAGCTTGACTTAGGACAGCCCAGGGGGTCTGTCAGTTGTTTCTTATTTGTCATTTGCTAGCACATGTCTGTCATGGGCCATCCTTCTCAACACTTAATCCTTAAGTAGGGGTGTAGACATTCCTGATTGCTAGACTAAGCAGGGTGGAGTAAATCTAAAATTCACAATATTATAATTTTGTTCTTGTTTATTTTTAAATTTTCTTTTTATTTCACTGGAAAGGAAGATGCTCAGTTTTAAATGTTAAAAAGTACAAGTTGCTTTGTTACAGTAAAACTGAATGTGTACACATACACACATACACACACAAAATAACGATGCAAAATCCCCAACATTCCCCCAATTAACTGAGAGAAATAAAGTAAATAAAACCAATGTAACAAATAATAAAATATTTTATGAAAGAGTGATTAGACTTGTTTTGCTTGGCCCCAGAGGTCAGAGAGTAAATCAAGGAAGCGGCTGGAATGTAGTTCTGTAAGGAATTTGGTGCCTGGTAGCATAAAAGAGTAGATAGATTATTAACAAATAAATAGTTAAATAAAACAAGTCCTCAGAGCAGCTGAAAATGGATGTCTCTGGACCTTGTCAACTTGGAAAAATACAAAACTACAGAAAAACCAAATCTTTAATCAGGAAAAGGACAGGTCCTTAAATATTGGCTGCCACACAGAGTCAAACCCTGGGGGTTCTGGGGACCCTGTCTCTGAGAGGATCTCTACTACATGATTCTCCAAAGAACAATAGAACATAGATAGGGCTCTTGTATACTTTTGGGGGATCAAAGGACAGGGAAGTATTATTGATTGGCTTTACAATGGCTACAAGGAGATGAGGAGTACAAGATGATTATCAGGGAGAGGCTGATGCTTACAATGGATACTAAAGAAAGAGTCCAGCCAAGGACTGGGCTTCCAGGGAGAGGACTTTGTATAGTGGAAGAAACTACTAAGAGAAAAAGGGGACTTCACATTTGATTATGTCTACTAGATCCTCCTAAACTAGAATCATGAAGTACTTTAAGATCTATTGTTCAGCCTGAAACAAGGTCAGTCTGGGACCTCCCTTAAGGTATTTTCCCAAGGGACAAGGGCAAACTTGGGGTTCCCAAATTTCATGTTGACAACCTGGTGCCCATCTTCTCTTTATCAGGAGTTACCTTCTCCATCTTCTTTTTCAGAGCTCCGTCTAGGTCACACCAGATCACCATAGGTATCCTCCAAGGCTCTGTCCTGGGCATCTTCTCTTTTCACTCTATACTGTCTCACTTGGTGATCTCATCAGCTCCCATTGGTTCAATGATCAGCTCTTTGCCTATGATTCCCAGATCTATTTGTCCAGCCAGCCACAGATGTCTTAAATTCACAATGTCCAAAAAATTCATTATCTTTTCCTCAAGGTCTCTCCTTTCCTAACTTTCTTGTTTCTGTCAAGCCACCCAGACCTAGGTATCATCCTCATCTTCTCTGATCCTTCCCACCCATATCTAATGAGTTGTAGAGTCTCCATTTCTACTTTGCTAATATCTCTCATGGATGTCTCTCCTCTGATACTGGTTACCACCATTTTGGTTAAGGCACTTCCAACCTCACACCTGAACTGTTACAATAACCTTCTGGTTGATTGGTCTGCTTTTTCCCCATTGTGGTCTGTCATTCCTCTCAGCGGTTAAACTGATCTTTCTAAAGCATATGCCACTGAATAGAAACACAGAAGAAAAACAACTGCTTGATCACATGGGTCGATGGGGATTGTAAAAATGGACTTGAATCCAGGACTTCAATCCCTAGAAGTCCTTGCTCCACTTCCCCAGAATGCCCTCATGTAACCATGGAAAAACTATTCTAAATTAATTAATTAAATAAAAATTTCTGAAACTTAAAAAATAAAGCTTATTGTAATAATAATGCAAAAAAATAAAATAAAGCATATACCACTATGTCGTACTCTGTCTCTCTCCACCCTCATTCAATAAATACCAGTGGCTCCCTATTGTCTTTATTTTCCTTTTTAAAAAATCTTTTACCTTCTGTCTTAGAATCAATACCAAATATGTAAGAATTGGAATAGTATTTCTACCCAAGTATATATTTTATAAAGTTTATTAGGAAGGGTAGACAATCATTCCTAAGTAACCTGACTGCGTGATCCCTAGCCTGCCAGTCTCTTTCCTCTTTCCCCCTTCACCTGCCTGCTCTGTTCCAGACTTCTTCCATCTTCCTTTTCTTCTCAATTCTTCCCCAATTCCCTCTTGATTCTCCCACTCAGAAGCCCAAAACCTTGACCTTCATTGATGCACAGCACATTGACCAA
>NC_077229.1:71965676-71978298 GCF_027887165.1 Monodelphis domestica | reverse complement strand
GTGGGGAGCCTGTTCACAGACACAGTGTCCTCCCCCCAGCAGCCAATCCTGGCTGCCTTGGAACAGATGCACATGGAAGCTACATTTGCCCACCCACAACCTCCCAGCCCACTCAACGAGAGGAGAAAGTTACTGACAGTGAATTTTCCCAGCCCCCAAAATGGCAGAAGCCAGGGCTCTGATGGAATACCAAGAGCTCCTGCAGAAGCAGGTGGCAGAAGGCGGCATGTGCTTGTCCACGTGGCCCAAGAGGGGATCTCATGGCCAGTATTGTTGAACTCCTGCTTCTTCCTTAGGGGGAGGGGAGGGTGGAAGCAGGGATTGTGATTTCCTAAGCAGCGATGCCTCGGAATCAAAAAGAGGATTACCCACGTGGTCCCTCTTGGAAGCAGAGGATCAATACAGAAGACCTGTATTTTGCTCCCTGTTATTGCCAAGTCATTTGGACAGTGTGGTTCCAAAGGGAAATGGGTCCAGCAACCCCGAAGGGTCTGCTTTCTAGGGAGTCTAAACCACATGTCGACACTATGAATCTGGGAAAGACAAAGTAGAATGACTATTAGGAAGATGCAATTCACCAGAATGAGATGCAATTCCACTGGCAATTCCAAATTTCACTTCCTTCCAAGGGGAGCTGATGAGCTAATATGAATGCTTTCCATATCTGTTTATGGGGCCATTGGAGTCATTTACATCTGTATTCTCTGGAGGGTGAAATAAAGGAAGCTAAGTGGTGCAGTGGATAGAGCCTCAGGCCTAGAATCAGGAAGACCTGAGTTCAAATCCACTTCCAGACACTTACTAGCTATGTGACCCTGGTCAAGTCGCTTAACCCTGTTTGCCTCAGTTTCCTCATTTGAAAAATGAGCTGAAGAAGAAAATGGCAAACCACTCTAGCATCTTTGCCAAGAAAACCCAAAATGAGGTCACAAAGAGTACAGATATGACTGTAAAACAACTGAAAAAAAAACTGCCTAGCATGGAATTTGAGAATTGGGAGGGAATTCATCTGTCATCTAGCCCAATCCATAACTGAAAGGAATCTCCACTATAGCTCACCTGACAAGTGTCATATTGGCCTAAGGGTGCTCGCTGTCTGGTACATAAACTCATAAAAATTAGAACTGGAAGGAACCTTAGAACCATTTTTTTTCTCTTTAAATTATTTTCTTCAAGATGGGGAGGACAGGCAGGGGCAGGAGGTTGTTGAGCTGAGCCCTGAGTCTCTGAAGCTCCCAGCTTCACCCTCCCCACAGCAGGACATGACACAGAGATGAAGGGACTTCCTCCAGAGTCTTCCAGGGAAGAAGAGGGATAGGGAGGAAAGAAACCAACACATTCCTCCCTTCACGCAAAAAAGTAAAACCCTCTTATTTTTAGATAAGGCTCCAAAGCCCAGAGATCAAGAAACTTGGGTGTCTGCACAGTCACTCAAAACAGTCAAAGCAGAATTTGAACCTAGGTCTTCTGACACCAAATCCTGCTATGCCATCATACTACTATTTATGGGGAGCTGAGAAAGGGACACCAGCAACCTCAGTACAAAACAGACTATGATGATTCAAGGGAGAGCAGTCTAATATAATATAGAATGCTTTTGAGTGAGAGAATCTCGGTTCGAACCACAGCTCTTGAGTAATTCTCTTAATTTCTCTGAATCTCAGTTTCCTCATCTGTAAAAATGAGTGAGAGATGGAGAGGCATCACGATACCGTGAAAGTATGATGGATTTGATGTCAGAGGAACTGAGTTTAAATTTGGTTCTGTAGTCATTTTGCCCTGCCTGCCCTTGTTGATTCATTATTCCACTTACCATTAACAGCTTTTCCATATCTTTTTATCCTATCTTAAACCTATTATGGCATCAGCATGGCCCAGCTCAGAGCCTTGTCTCAAATTTTAACTGGAAAAAAAAAGTGCCACTTGCTGAGAGTTCCTCTCCTCCTCCTCCTCATCTCATGTCTCTTGGATGCCTTCTGCCACCATCTCCTTCACCCATCTCACATGAAGAGTTGGCCCTTCTCCTTGCCAAAGGCAAATCCTTCTACAAGCATGACTGATCCCATTCCACCCCATCTCTTCCAATGGAACATCCCCTCTGTCGTTCCCACTCTCTCCCTTATCTTCAATTTCTTTTGTGTCTAAGACTGGCTTCCCTGCTGCCTACAAGCATATCCGTGTCTCCATCACCCTCAAAAAAACCCTCACTTGAGCCAAACATCCCCGTTAGCTATCATCCCACATCCTCCTCTTTCATGGCTAAGCTGGAGAAGGGCTGCCTAGAATCTCTGCCGCCACAGCCTCTTCCTCTCACTATTTAACTCTCTCCACTCTGCCTTCTCATCATTCTACTGAAACTGCTCTCTCCAAAAGTTACCCACCTTCTCTTAAATTGCCAGATTCAATGGCTTTTTCTCTGTCCTCATTCTCCTCGACTCTCTGCAGCCTTTGATGCTGTGGATCACCCTCTCCTCCTTGATACTCTCTTCTCAATCATTTCTCAGGACACTAATCTCTCCTGGTTTTCCTCCTACCTTCCTGATTGCTCCTCTCTCTTTCTCCTTTGCTGGATCTTTACCCAAATCCTGTGCCATGCATATAACCCCAGGCTCTGGCCTTGGACCTCTTCTCTTCTTCCTATATATTACTTCCATTGGTGATTTTATCAGATCCACGGATTTGATTATCATCTCTATGAAGATGATTCTCAGATCTACTTATCAAGCCCTAACCTCTTTCCTGATCTCCAACTGCCTACTAGTCAAACTGAGACATCTTGAACTTAGCATGTCCAAAGCACTCAAATTTCGTACCCTCTCCTCTTTCTAACAGTTCTATTTCTGTCGAGGATACTATCTTCCCGATCATCCAGGCTCACAACTTGGGTGTCATCTTCACTCTCTCACTCTCTTTATCTAACATGTTGCCAAAGGTCTGTGGATTGTTCTGGGGGCATCTTTTGTTTACCATGCCTTCTCTCCACTACCACCTCCCTCTCAAACTATTGCACTAGTCTACTGGTTGGTCTGCCCACCACAAATCTCTCCCTACTCCAGTCCGTTTTCCACTCGGATGTCAAGGTGGTCTCCCTATACCATGCCACTCGATAAATTCCATTGGCTCCCTATCCACTCCAGGACCAAAAGAAATTCCCATTTGCTATTCAAATAAGGTGGACCTCTCTTGCCTTCCTGGTCTTCTTACATCTTAACTTCTCCCATGGATTCTGACAACTAATGACATGGGCATCCTTACTGTTCCTTGCCCAACACAGCCCAGCTCTTCAACTTCAGGCTTTTCCACTGGCTGTCCTTCCTGCCTAGGCTGCTCTCCACCCCCTCTGTTCCCTGGCCTCCTCCAAATCCCATATAAACCCCCCCCTCTACAAGAAATGTCTCCTAAGCCCCAGGAATACTGGTGCCTTTCTCTTGTGCATTATCTCCAATTCGTCCAGTCCACACTTTGGACATACGGCTTGAGTGTTACCTATCCCACTGGACTGGGAGCTTCTTGAAACTTTTTTGCTTAATGCTGTGATTGGCATATTGTAGGTGCCAGATAAATAGACAGACAGACAGACAGGCAGACAGATAGATAGATAGATAGATAGATAGATAGATAGATAGATAGATAGATAGATAGATAGATAGATAGATAGATAGATGGCTGGATAGATGAATGGACAGATAGATAGATGGATGGACAGACAGATAGATGGATGGATAGGTAAATATATAGCTAGACAGGCAGATAGATAGATAGATAGATAGATAGATAGATAGATAGATAGATAGATAGATAGATAGATGGCTAGATGGGTAAATGGATAGATGGATGGATGGATATATGCGTGGATAGATAGATAGATAGATAGATAGATAGATAGATAGATAGATAGATAGATAGATAGATAGATGAACGAACAGGTAGATGGTTGGATGGATAGGTAAATAGACAGACAGACAGACAGACAGACAGACAGACAGATAGATAGATAGATAGATAGATAGATGGCTGATAGATGAATGGACAGATAGATAGATGGCTGGATAGATGAATGGACAGATAGATAGATGGCTGGACAGATAGATAGATGGATGGACAGATAGATAGATGGATGGAGAGGTAAATATATAGCTAGACAGGCAGATAGATAGATAGATAGATAGATAGATAGATAGATAGATAGATAGATAGATGGCTAGATGGGTAAATGGATAGGTGGATGGATGGATATGTGCATGGATAGATAGATAGATAGATAGATAGATAGATAGATAGATAGATAGATAGATAGATAGATGGATGAACGAACAGGTAGATGGATGGATAGGTAAATATACAAACAGACAGACAGACAGACAGACAGACAGACAGACAGACAGACAGACAGATAGATAGATAGATAGATAGATAGATAGATAGATAGATAGATAGATAGATAGATAGATAGATGGCTGGATAGATGAATGGACAGATAGATAGATGGATGAACAGATAGATAGATGGATGGAGAGGTAAATATATAGCTAGACAGGCAGATAGATAGATAGATAGATAGATAGATAGATAGATAGATAGATAGATAGATAGATAGATGGCTAGATGGGTAAATGGATAGGTGGATGGATGGATATATGCATGGATAGATAGATAGATAGATAGATAGATAGATAGATAGATAGATAGATAGATAGATAGATGGATGGATGAACAAACAGGTAGATGGATGGATGGATAGGTAAATAGACAGACAGACAGTCAGATAGAGAGAGAGAGAGAGAGAGAGAGAGAGAGAGAGAGAGAGAGAGAGAGAGAGAGAGATGGCTAGATAGATGAATGGACAGATAGATGGATGGACAGATAGATAGATGGATGGATAGGTAAATATATAGCTAGACAGGCAGATGGATAGATAGATAGATAGATAGATAGATAGATAGATAGATAGATAGATGGATGGATGGATAGATAGATAGATAGATAGATAGATAGATAGATAGATAGATAGATAGATAGATGGCTAGATGGGTAAATGGATAGGTGGATGGATGGATATATGCATGGATAGATAGATAGATAGATAGATAGATAGATAGATAGATAGATAGATAGATAGATAGATAGATGGATGGATAGATAGATAGAGATAGATAGATAGATAGATAGATAGATAGATAGATAGATGGATGGATGGATGGATGGATGAACGAACAGGTAGATGGATGGATGGATAGGTAAATAGACAGACAGACAGACAGACAGACAGATAGACAGACAGATAGATAGATAGATAGATAGATAGATAGATAGATAGATAGATAGATAGATCGATCCATATTGCTTCACTAAGTGAGAGAAGGTTATTGGAAATGGTGGCTGAGAGGGGAAGTAAGAACAGGGGCAGGTCTGACCGTATCCTCCTTCTAAACCAATAAACTCCAGGGCCTCCTTGCTATTCTCAGGACCAAATATAAAATCCAGTTTGGCTTTTAAAGCCCTTCCCTTCCCACTTTCCCATTCTTTGTAGCCTTAACTCTCATCTAGGTATCCCCCCCAAAAAAGTAGGTGCTTAATAACTGCTGGGTGATTGACCGTGGAGGAAGGAGAAGGTATGACTGTACTATAGCATGGTAGAACAACTACATGAAGGGGATGGTGAGAGGGGCAGGCTAGAGCAATGGGGAAGGGAGGGGAAGATGGCTGGACTGGTGGGGGGTGCTGGGAAGGAGAATCAAATGGTATTTTGGGGGTGGAAGAGGGCTCCCTACAGACGGATCTAGAAGGGTTGCAGAGCACAAATTGGGAGGGTGCTGTCAATCAAGGGAAGGCAGTCACTTACCTGGCCCCCATCCCCTCCTGCCCCAACCCAGGTGGCCCTGCAGACCCAACTGGCAATCCTGGTCCTGAGGGCACCAGAGGGCAAGAAGCAGCCCCTGGACTCTGGTGGGATGAGCAAAGGGATATCAAATACGGCCTGAGGTTTCCTCCTTATCAGCAGCCTGGGCATCTAGGAGTGGGAGATAGTGGGGAGAAAAGAAAGCTAGCCTTGGACCCAGGATGAATTCTAGAATTTAAAGGGTCCAGAGGGGAGGGGGGATACTGGGGGGGGTTGTTAGCTGGCAGAAAAAAATAGATTTTAATTCACTGGGGGTGGGGGAGTGGGAGAGAAAATCACAATAATAAAAAGGGACTTCAGATACCCAAGAAGGGGACATCTCCCTTCTTGATTCGAGACCTCCAGTGAGGGGACTTCACAAATTTCAGTTCTTTTGTACAGTTCTCATTGTGAGGAGGGCAGCTAGGTAGCAGAGTATAGAGTGCTGCATGTGGATACAAAAAGACCTGAGTTCAAATCCAGCCTCAGACACTAACTAGCTGTGTGACTAGTGACCTGGGCAAGTTGCTTCCCCTTGCTTGCCCCACTGCAGTATCTCTGCTAAGAAAACCCCAAACAGGATCACGACGAGTCAGAAATTGGTAGGAAGTTCAAAGCCTGCCTTGTGCCTTCCCTCATTGATGCCCACCACGGCTCAGGGCCACACAGAGCAGTGCTGAGTCTTTTCCTACATGGCAGCCTTTTAAACCCCGGAGAGCAAAACCAGGTGCCTGCTGCATTTTCTCTCATGCAGACACCCTCGGCAATTCCTTCTGTCCATAATTACAAGGAAAGACCTCAAATCCCCTCGCCAGCCTGGAGTGTCCTTCAAACATCCTCCAGCTTTTCCATGCCAAAGACAGAACACGATATTCCAGATGTGACCTGGCCTGGGCAAGTCCAGAACGCTGTTGGGATCACAGATTTAGGGCTTATTCAGTCTAACCACCTCCTTTAACAGATGGGGCAACTGAGACCCAAAGGCTTGAGTGACTTGCCCAAGGTCCTCTGCCTTAGCATCCATCACACCAGACCATAATCTACTGTCTACTAATTGTGGGACTGGAATAAAGAAGGAAATTCTGGGGGATGACAGCAAAAGTCGTGAGAGGATGAGACCAGAGAAAGTTCTTAGAGAACAATCTTGAAATCTGTAGCACATAAGCAAGTTCAGTGAGTGGAAAGAAGGGGTGCTTGAGGAGGCTTGAGGGAAAGAGATTTGGAATAGTGGTTGTAGATGACATTCAAGAATCTGTGAGGATGGAGGGCAGCTGGGTAGCTCAGTGGATTTAGAGACAGATCTAGAGAGTAGGAGGTCCTGGGTGCAAATATGACCTCAGACACTTCCTAGCTGTGTGTGACCCTGGGCAAGTCACTTAATCCTCATTTCTAACCCTTACCTCTCTTCTGCCTTGGAACCAATATGCAATAGAGGGAGGGAGGGAGGGAGGGAGGGAGGGAGGGAGGGAGGGAGGAAGGAAGGAAGGAAGGAAGGAAGGAAGGAAGGAAGGAAGGAAGGAAGGAAGGAAGGAAGGAAGGAAGGAAGGAAGGAAGGAAGGAAGGAAGGAAGGAAGGAAGGAAGGAAGGAAGGAAGGAAGGAAGGAAGGAAGGAAGGAAGGAAGGAAGGAAGGAAGGAAGGAAGGAAGGAAGGAAGGAAGGAAGGAAGGAAGGAAGGAAGGAAGGAAGGAAGGAAGGAAGGAAGGAAGGAAGGAAGGAAGGAGGGAGGGAGGGAGGGAAGGAAGGAAGGAAGGAAGGAAGGAAGGAAGGAAGGAAGGAAGGAAGGAAGGAAGGAAGGAAGGAAGGAAGGAAGGAAGGAAGGAAATCAGTGGGGGCACAGGAGGATTGCCTTGCTGCAAGCATCTAAGGAGGAATAGAGTGAGGAATGGTGAGGATTAGCAAGGCAGGATCTGCAATAGGATAAGGTGAGGGAAAGGGGCAGAGAAGAGATTCAAGATCGTAGGAAATTCAAGAGTAGTCAGATTGGCTTATTAAACTCAGGGCCAGAGGGAATGTGGCTCAATCAGGGATGAAGGGCTGAACAAATCCTGAGCACTATGGATCACCATGACGACAAAAAGTTGTGGAAGAAGTAAAAGAGAGAATAAGAGAAGACTGTGATCGGATAGAGGAATTTCAGAGTTCTTGATCAAGGAACGGGAGTCCTTGGGGGGTGGTAGTGAGTGATCCTTACAGTGACAGACTTCTGCCTCAGTTTCCTCAAATGTAAGATGGGGACAAATAACAGCCTCTGCACTTCCCAGGATTATTGTGAAGAACAGATCCATAGTTTGTTTTTAAGTTATGAGTGCTAATATTTGTAGAGTGCTTAGCAAGATGCCTGGCAGAGAGCAGGCGCCTTCCTTCTCTAGTGAGAGGGCAGGAGTTGGATGAGGAGGATTCCATGCCCTGTACTTGAACTCATTGAGAAAGGACGGAGATAACCATGGGAGGGGAGGAGATAACAGCCCTCCAGATAGGGATTCATTGATCATTTGGATCCAGCGAGGTTTCTGGGTAAAGGTAATAGGAGAGTCCAGAAGTAGCAAAGGGGAAGATGCATTTTGCCTTTGTCTCCTGGAACAAGGAATCAAAAGATGAGAAAAGCAACTAATAACTGGGATCCCAGAGAAGTCACGTCCCAGGTGAGAGCCAGAAGATTGAGGGAGGTCTAGAACAAAGGCAAGTCTGTTCATCCTAAAATTCCAGAGGGCACAGTGGAAGGTGTGGCCAGGGCTGGAGTAGGACACGGGGTGGAGGGGGTAGAAGGGGGAGGAAAAGCGATGAAGTCCATGGAATAAGAGAATAGGCAGCAAGAGTTAGATCCTCTTCAGTTGAGTATAAGTCCCTTAAAGGAAGACTCCATATTTTGCATGGCTTGACAGCGCTGGACATTTTTGTCGTTTGGTCATATCTGATTCTTTAGTGACCCCATTTGGGGTATTCTTGACAGATTCTGGAAAGGTTTGTCATTTGCTTCTCCAGTTCATTTTCCAGATGAGGAAACGGAGGCAAACAGGGTTAAGTGACTTGCCCAGGGTCACAAAGCTAACATCTGAAGTAAAGGTGAAACTCAGGAAGATGTCTGATTCTAGGTCCAACACTCTTAAAACACTTTACCTACCACCCATATTTTTGCACATAGAAGGTCCTTAATGTTTCATAGGTGACTTGCTGGGGAGCAGGGGACCAGACAGTAAGCAGCCAAGCCAGGGCTCTTCCAACTCCTTTTTGCTTCTATTTGGCAGCTTCGGAAACTAGCTCAGAGGATGAGTAATTTGCCCATTCTTTCTGATTCCAAGCCTAGGTCTCTTTCCTTTTCTAGTGAACAATCGCTGCATTTCAGGCCCTGTTTTGGCCATCTTTTGCCCTCCTAGTGAAGATTGGATTTAGCCATCTCCTGATTTGTAACAATGAAGGTGCTTATTCTAACATCAGGGATGTTTTGGGAACTTTGCATTACTCCACCCTACTTTGCACACAAAATCAGGAATGTCTGTAACCCTGCTTGAAGATTGAGTGTTTAGGAGGATGGCCCTAGATAGAGAAACTGACAAATCAGAAACAGCTGACAGACCCCTGGGCTGTCCCAAGTCAAGCTTAGGCTGTGATTGGTGCAGAGGAGACACAGGAAAGGGAGAATCACCTAGGGTTTTTTTCATGGGGGTTTCCTCTGGTCTGGCTTTTTCCCTGGAGAGGCGGCTCTGGATGGCAGCATGCTAGACATTCGACATCTTGGCGTGGTGGCAGCTATTTGTCTGGGTTTTGGCCTTGGGCTAATTCAGGTTCAGGCATCTTGGCTGAGCCCTTTGGAGTTCAGGCTGATTCCTTCCTCCTTTACTCTCCAAACTATCTTTCTAGAAGCCTCTAATCTTCCTCCTGGCACAAGCCAGGTGGGAGAAATCCTACACCCTTTCCTTCTCCCTTCTTAATTTCTTTCCACTATATTAATTAAATCACCATAAATTTCTAGCTGACTTGGGCATTTTTAAAATTTTGGGATATCCATGGCAACCAATAATTAATATAGTTTAGGTCACAATGCTAAAATTATCCTTTAGATCCTACATTGAGAAGCTTTCAGAAGGGAACTCACTTAAAGATCAAGATGGCCTTCTTATTAAATAGGCACCCAGCCTTCAGAGAGGGCCAGAGGTAGAATCCTGCCTAGACAGAAGATGGAAGGCAGCCCCAAGCTGTTCTAAAAGCTGAGGAGGGTGATGGTAATTCCAAAAAACCTCAGGAAAGGTAGCTCCCCCCCTCCCCAATTTATTCCACCTGGGTAGCAGAGCTCAGAGATGTTCACACTCCAGGCTGTGCAAGGCCTGGCTTGGGAGAGGAACAGAAAACTTGGGGGGGAGGCAACAGGCTCTTCTCCAAATGAGATTCCCCAATAGCCAACTGAGCCATTGCAGGGAGCTTGAGAGAAGCTGCTCCAACTCCAGCTCCAGCTCCAGCTCCATCCATGGCGGGAGAGGCCAAGCTATTTGGAAAGTTGGGCCATGCAGAATTCTGAGGCTATGGGCTCACTTTGTGCAAAAGCTTCAACTTCCACAGCGTTCTTTCCCCCCACCTTGAGAAGGGATGAGATTCCAGGAGACAGAAGGCAGCTAGGGAGCTCAGTGGATGGAGAGCCAGGCCTGGAGGTGGGGCATCCTGGGTTCAAACCTGGCCTGACACTTCCTAGCTGCGTGACCCTAGATAAGTCACTTAACCCCCCATTGCCTAGCTTTTAACATTCTTCTACTTTGGAACCAATACATAGCATTGATTCTAAGACAGAAAGTAAGTTTTAATTAAAAAAAGGTTCCAGAAAGCAGCCTAAGTCCATCTGGACCAAGGGTTCTTGGTCTGGAGTCCATAGATCTCCAAGGCATTTGTATCAACCTGGATGGGAAAAAGAGTAGGGCCACTTACTTTCTCTAAACACCAACAAAAGTTTAGCATTTCCTTTAATTATTTGAAAATATTATTCAGAGTATTCTATGAATGTCATCCATTTTAAAAAAATAAATGATAATAGCAGCTACCATTTACGTAATACCTCAAGATGAGGAAATGGAGACACAGAGGAATAAAACAGCAAGTTTCTGAGGCAGGATTCGAACTTGAGACTTGCTGCCTCCAAGCCCCACCCTCTCCTCTGCAACCTGGGGCTGCCCAAACCCTTGGCACCTGCTCTTGCATCGCAGCCTCTGAAACAAGACTCGACAGGAGGATCTTTCAATATGGCTTTATTTTTCCAAGTTATTTCTTCCCACAGTTTGCAGGGACCCTGAATGAATCAATCTATCGACCTCACGGATCGACCGTAGGCAGAGACTCCTTAGCCCAAACATATCAGTGCTCACTTAAAACAATTTAAAAAACAGGGAGCATGTCCGGCCTGTGTCCGGAGAGGCCCAGGAAGACAGTGGGTGAGTTCGTCCCCCAGGACCTGGGGAGGGAGGGCCAGGTGTGCCCCCGGGGAACCTGTGTGAAGGGGTTCAAGGAGGGATCCAGGAGTGGCAGGAGACATGGAGTCCCCCCCAATCTCCTCCCAGAAACCCCTCATCAGAGCCGGGAACATGGCCCGCCTCATCAAAGAAGAAACTCGGTCCGGGGTGCTGAAAGGGCTCCTTCATGGGGGCAGCCAGCTCCGTCTGGGCTCTCCCCACGGCCCAAGGGCCGCCCAAGGCCAGGCAGGGGGATGCCGAGGATGGTCCTTCCCAACAGGGAGAGGCACCTTCCAACGATGACGGGGGAGGCCGAAGGGCAGGAAGGCCAGATGGAAACCTTCGTCCTCCACAAGCGTCTGCTGTCGAACTTTGTGTTGGAGCCTCTGGGGTCACTGAAACCGGCTTCTGCCCTGAGCGAGGGGTGCGGGGACCAGGGGGGGCTTTCCCCTTCCTGTTTCCAAGGCCTCACACCGGGCTCGCCCCTTGCAGGAAGCTTTCCCAGACTGCCCCTCTCCCAGTCCCCCATTACCTCTGGGATGCCGGTGCCCTGAAGCCCACGTTCTCCTCCATCCCCGCTGTTTCACCCAACTCCCCAGGGAAGGGGACGCAGAGGCAGCCACAGAGGAGTGTGGACACGGCCATACCAGGAGGCCGCGTCTGACGTCCATGGGGCAGTCTTCGAGGGACAGTCCTGAGCTTTTCCCCAAACACAAGGCCAAGCAGGAGCCCCAGGGGGAAGAGAGGGGACTCAGGGAGGGAGTCATTCTGGCGCCCCCACCCCAGCATGAATGAGTTCCTTCCAGAGCCTCCCCGGATGGGCACCTCACTACCCCAGGGCACCCCTCCGTTTCCTTCCCGGACAGCTGAGTGATTAACTGTTCCCACCACGGAGTCCCAGCCAGCCCTACGGCTGACCCAGCAAACCCAAAGTCTCCTGCCAGGTTCAGTGACTTGAAAGCAGAAGGCCCATTTTCTGGGGCCGCCCTCCCCCCTCTGCGTGTGTCCCAGGGAGGGAGCCGCCGCGGAAGGGTCCCCGAGTGGTCAGCAGTCCGATGCCCCTTCAGAGGAGGCTTAGAGGCGGGGGGGCAGCGGCCAGACCGGAACCCCACTGCCCGCTGTGGAGAGGCAGAGGCTCTGCTGCAGAACCCCGCTCCCCCGCCGTCCCGGCCCTGCGGGGCCCAGCCAGGGGCACCCGGGCCCAGGCCTGGCGTTCGGGGTGCTCTGGAGTTCAGGTGTGCACTGATAGCATGAGCCACAGGCAGGGCCTGGCCACGCTCCCGGGTTCAGAGTCCTGGCCGGGTCCCGGGGG
>NC_077229.1:71895676-71960676 GCF_027887165.1 Monodelphis domestica | reverse complement strand
TTGTCTGCTTTCACGTGGTGCTGTCTGACATCCTTCAGGTAGCGGCTCAGGTAGTATTCCAGGGTGTTGAGGAAGGTACTGTCTTTGTCCACAAGCTGGGCGGCCCGGGGCTGGTTGGTGAGCCAGTCCATCACGGAGTCGATCTGCTCCTGCTGGATCTGCTGTGAAGGGCAGGGTTGCCAGAGACTCGGCCCATTCCCAGGGCTCCTCCCCGACTTGCTCCCCAGCCCACCCCGGAGGTGCCAGGGCCCCCAGCTCCCTTACCATCTGCTCTGTGAAGATCTGAAGGTCGGCAGGGGTGCCCTGCAGAAAGAAGAGGAGGAAGGGCAGTGTGAGGGCCAGGGTGGGGGGTGGGAAGGGGCCCAGCAACGTGGCTCTCTTACCTTCTTGGTCAGGTTGTAGATCACTCGGGTCAGGGCCTCTGCAATGATCCTGGTGTTTCGGGTGAGGGTCTTGGATTCTACCCGGGACCTTTGGAGAAGAGAGCAAGAAGCTCAGGGCTCTAGAAATGACAACGCCTCCTCTCACACTCGCGGCAATCCTCGAGAGGCTGGGGGCGCCTCCTCTCACATCCCCCACAACAATGGGCCAGAGAGAAAGCCATGGACTCAGCTTTAGGGCTGGAAGAGTCCCTAGAGGCCACCTAACAATAGCTGGTATTTCTACAACACCCCCAGGTGCCCGGCACTGTGCTAAGCACTTCAGAAATATGATCTCATTTAATCCTCACAACAACCCTGGGAGATGGGTGCTATCATCATCCCCATCTTACAGATGAGGAAACTGAGACACACAGCTCTCCTCGGTCTTCTCCCCCGTCCGCCAGAGCCCACCAAGGTCCCCTGAAGAATTCTGACTTGTTAGTTATTCCACTCCCAGGACCCACCTCAGCCATGCGTGGGAGTGGTCACAAGGGTATGTGGGCAAATGTCTCACCCGCCTTGCCCCAGACAGGGAAGGCTGCTGGGCAGGGGGCGGGTACTCAGGTTCCCAGCGCGGGGCTGGGCCATTACTACGGGAAGAATCCATGATTTATAGAATGGCGATGAACTAGCAAAAAAAATGAATCTCAACGAGGCCTTCGAGGCTTCACGACCATCCGCTGCTTGTTAAACTTGCCAAGGTCTGTACGGACTCTTTCTCCCTGTAACTCTTTTCAAGTACTTAGATCCCAGACCACTTGGGACAAATGTACCCGGTACATTAACTGTCGATGGTAACTTTCAGCAAAATGTCGTTTCCCCGTTTGTCCTTTACTTTTTTTTAACCCTTACCTTCTGTCTTAGAATCAGTTCTAAGTATGAGCTCCAAGGCAGAGGAGTAGGGAGGGCTAGGCGTTTGGGGTAAAGTGACTCGTCCAGGGTCACCCAGCTCTGAACCCAAGGCCTGGTTCTCTATCCACGGCGCCTCCGAGCTGTTCCTCTTTTTATCTATTTTAGCTGTTACTTTGTCTAAAATCATTATTGCCACCCCTTTTTTATTATTTCAGTTAAAACCCAACAGACTGTGTGAGAAACCTCATCTCCTGTTTTAAGGCCACACTTTACCAAGGTGCCCTTTCCTCTTTCCACTGTGCTTCTTGCACACAGATTGCTGGATTCTGGTTTCTAATCCATTCTGCTAGGCTCTCCTGTTGGATGGGTGAGGGAGGCAGAGCCAGGATGGTGGAGCAAAGGCAAAGAAAGCGCAACCTCTTTGAGAAGCCTCTCCAACCAACCTTAAAGTTACACTTCAAACCAATACTAGAGTGGCAGAACCCACAAGGGGACGGAAGAAAGCCACCTACGAGGCAGGCAGAGGGTCTCTGGATGGGCGAGAGGGGGAGGGCAGGGTCGCCCTGAGGGGCACTGGAGCAGGCCAACAGCAAGACCCCCATCCCACCCCCACAGCTCCAGGTTCTGAACCTGAGCCCAAGCCAACAACAGAGCCGCCCCACAGCTCATCCTTGACGCTCCAAGCCCTAGTGCAGGCCCTAGCACAAGGCAGTCCACAGGGCACCTGGCCAGTGTGAGCCCAAAGTGAGGCCGGCTTGGAGCCCCAGAAAAAGGAGCTCCCGGGGCTCTGGGCCCTGCAGGCCATCCACAGGCCCTAGAGGAAGACTGAATCAGCAGGGACGAGCTCCCAGCCCACGGGCTCCACCTATCACTCCACCTCAGAAGGACTGAAAACTAGCAGAAACCCAGAATGAGAGCTGAAGGTGGTAGCAGCAAGGAAAAACAAGTTTAAGAGAGTTTCCCCTGCTACCTGGAGAACAGAGCCCACATCTGAGATAAAGAAAAGGCTGGGAAAACGGGCAAACATCTAAAAAAAGAAAAAAAAACATCTAACCATAGAAAATTATTATGGAGACATTAAAAAGAGCAAGGCAGGAACTCAGAAGGGGACAGAGAGATTAAAGCAGTTTTACAGATTTGTTCACCACATTCACAGTAATATAATAATAATGTGTATTATCTTATTATTATATATATAATATTATATATATATATATAACATATATAAATTATTATTATTTCCCTCCATCTCAAATTCTCTTACTTTTCTCCTTCTGTTTCCTGCCCCTTCTCTAAGAATTATTCTGCTAGGAGCGGCTAGGTGACTCAGTGGGTTGAGAGCCAGGTCTAGAGACAGGAGATCCTGGGTTCTAATCTGACCTCAGATAGTTCCTGGCTGTGTGGCCCTGGGCAAGTCACTTCACCCCCATTGCTTAGCCCTTACTGCTCTTTTGCCATGGAACTGATACAAAGTATTGATTCTAAGGCAGAGGGTATGAGGTCGTTTTTTTTTTAAGTTTATTTTGCTTAAAATTAATTTTTCCCTTAATCTACTCTTTATCTTATACCCTCTCCCTTTTCCCTTCTGTCCTTTCTTTCCTATTTCCCTTTGGCGTGAAGTATATTTCTATCTATACTGAATGTATTCTTTCCTTTTACCAGTTCAAATGAGAATGAAATTCAAGTTAGTCACTCTGCCCCCCATTCCCTCCTCCTCGTTTGCACGTCTGCATTATGAGATCCTTCTCCCCATCCTCCCCTCTCCTTTCTCCCCCATGTTTTCTCCCCCGCTTTCTTCTATTCTTTTAAGAACCTCAAAACATAACAAAACCAATTCCAGTCTGTCTAATTAGGCTCCTTCTTTGACTTATGACAGAATTCTAAGTGGATATAAGTATCATTTCTCTATATTGCAATGGAAATTTTATCTTTGTTTAGTCCCTCTGACTGCTTATTTATGTTTACCTTTTAATACTTCTCTTGACTTGTGTTTGTACTTCAAAATTTCTCCTGAGCTCTGATCTTTTTATCAGGAACGCTTTGAAGTCTTCTGTTTTGTTAAAATTACTACTCTTATTTCTCCCCTGTAAGATTACACTGTTTTGCTGGATAAATTTTTCTTGGTTGTTAAGCCTGTATCTTTTGCCATTTCTGGAATATCATATGCCAAGCTCTTCACTCTTTTCACTATTGTGGCTATCAAATCACATGTGATCCTGATAGTTGCTCCTCTATACTTAAATTCTTTCTTTTTGGTTGCTTGCAGTATTTTTCCCCCAGGTCCTAGAAACTCTAGATTTTGGCTTATAACATTATTGGAAATTTTCAAACTGGAGCTTCTTTCAGAAAGTAACCCAGTAGATTCTTTCTATTTCTACTTTGACCACTGGGCCTAAGAAAGAGAACCAGCTTTCTTTTATAATTTCTTTTTTCTCCCTTTTGAAAAAAAATATTATAAACATTCTTTTCTTTTTAAATTCCAAATTCCAAATTCTCTCCCTCTCTCCCACCCCTTCCTCACACATTGCGAAAGCAAGCAATATATTAATTATACATGTGAAATCATGTAAGATATTTTCATTTTAGACATTTTGGAAAAAAAGCAAGAAAAATAAAGTGAGAAAATCATACATCCAAGTTCCTCTTTTTCTCTCTGGAGGTCGACAGCATTTTTTCATGATTCCTCTGGAATACTTTTAGATCACTGACGTGATCAATCTTTCAGTTGATCCTTATTACTATAAGAATTAGTTAATTAAATTAATTAAAGAACAAGGTTGTTTATAAGAAGGTCTCCAGCTTAGGGAAAGTTTGAAGGTTACTTTGAGAGGAGAGTGTTCAGTAGGTCATGGGTAGAGAATTCCCAGAAATCCCTAGGAAAGGACTGCTGAAAAACTGAACACTGGATTTTCCACGCTGAGGCAGGGGTCCAGGGAGTTAGTTGGCTCTTATCAATCTTTGAAGATTTTGGTGGTAGACAGCTTGGAAATCATCTTTATATCTAAGAAGATTGTGAGGGTAATTCAACTGACATAGAGGGAGTTACCGAGGCTGTTCCCCAGAAAGTAGAGAGGAGTGTCTGTGAAAACTGACAGGCAGGTGGATCTCCAGCTGGAGAGAGAGTTGTGAAGTTTATATATTCGTTTTAAGGAGATAAAAGATTTATAAATTAGAATAGATTTAGTAAGTTAGATTATTATCTTTGGACAGCTAGTATAGTTTAAGGAGGTTTGATTTCATCAAGCAAGAAGAAAGTTCCATGAGGGACAGACAGGTTTATAAATATACTTAGAAATCTTTGTTTTTAGGGTACTATATCTCCTAATCAATTTCTATTTCCTATTTCCTGTCCCTGATATTTTCATAGTTATTAATAAAAAGGTTTTGTAGTAATTTGTCTCCAGCCAGTTTCATCTACTGCCAGAACTAGCTAGGCCCTAATAACTTAGCAGAATCAATACCAACTGGATATCAACTGGCCTCAACCAATACCGAGATCAATTTTACCATAATATTACATTGCTGTTCATATGTGCCATGTTTTTCTGAAACTACTCTACCCAAGCTATTTTTTTTTTAATTTTTTAAACCCTGGTAAGAGCGAGGCAGTGGAAGTTAAGTGACTTACTTGGAGTCACACATCTAGAAAGTGTCTGAGGCTGAATTTGAACCCAGGACCTCCCATTCTCTATGCCTGGCTCTCAAACCAAGTCATTTCTTTTAGCACAAAACTTCTTCAGGGTCATATACTACAACATGTTCAGCCATTCCCCAACTGATGGACATCCCCTCAATTTCCAATTCTTTGCCACCACAAAAAGAGCAGTTATAAATATTTGTGTACAAGCAGGTCCTCTTCCTTTTTCTTCGAACTTTTTGAGGTACAGGTCTAGTAGTGGCATTGCTCCATAAAAGGAAATGCACAAGTTTTATAGCCCTTTGGGAATAGTTCAGATTGTTCTCCAGAATGGTTAAACCAGTTTGCAACTGTACCAATAAACAGTGCACTGATGTACGTACCCCTCACCCCCTCCAGCATTTGTAATTTCTGATAGATATGAGGTGGTGCCTCAAAATTGTTTTAAATTTGTCTTTCTCTAATGAGCATTTTTCATATGTCTATAGAGGGTTTTGAGTTCTTCTGAAAACTGCCTGCTTGTATCCTTTGATCATTTATCAACTGGGGAATGACTATATTATTTGAGAAATGAAGCCTTCATTAGAACAACTTGCTGTAAAAAAAATTGTGTTGCTTAATTGAATATGGTACCTTTTAGCAAAATGTAGCTTCCTTAATTATCTCTTTAAATTAGGTCCATTTTTGCCTTCACTTTGTCTGGAAGCATTGTTCCCATCCCTGCCTTTTTTACTTCAGCCAAAGCATATTAGATTCTGCTTTAGTCCTTTATTTTAATTTTTAACCCTTACCTTCTGTCTTAGAATCAATTCCAAAGCAAAAGAGTGGTAAGGGCTAGGCAACTGGGATTGTGACTTGCCTACAGCCACATAGCTAGAAAGTGTCTGGGACCAAATTTGAACCCAGGACCTCTCATCTCCAGGTTTGGCTCTCTATCCTGTGAGACACCTAGCTGCCCTATAACCCTTTATTTTAACGCTGTCTGTTTCAATTATCTCCTGCAAACAATATATCTTTTCTAATTTCTTGGGCTTTAAGGTACTACAATTATCCTTAAATTCTCTCTCCTGTTTTTCAGGTCAGTCATTTTTGCTTTTGCCTTACATTTCTTCTAGTTTTCCAGTCATTTGAATTTGTTTTAATACTTCTTGCTGTCTCATGGAACCATTGGCTTCTATTTAGTCCATTCTAATTTTCAGGGAGTTTTTTTCTTGAATAAGGTTTTATACCTTGGTTGCAACTTGTATCAAGTTATTTTCTTTTCAAATTTTTCCCCCCTTGGATCTTATTTTTTCCTCTAGTATTTCACATTTGTTTTCTTAAATCATTTTTGGCTCTTTTTTTTTTATTTTAAACCCTTACCTTCCGTCTTGGAGTCAATACTGTGTACTGGCTCCAAGGCAGAAGAGTGGTAAGGGCTAGGCAATGGGGGTCAAGTGACTTGACCAGGGTCACACAGCTGGGAAGTGTCTGAGGCCAGATTTGAACCTAGGACCTCCCGTCTCTAGGGCTAGCTCTCAATCCATTGAGCTACCCAGCTGCCCCCTTTGGCTCTTTTTACAAAACTCTTGCTTCATTCATTCCAGAAATTTTACTTCAACTTGTGGTCAAGATGTTTTTCTTTGAGGCTTTACTTAGAGGTGTTTTAGAATCATTCTCTTTTTTTCTGGATTGGTGTTTGCTTCCCTGTCACCTTCCTACAGCTCTTCATGGTGTCTTTTTTTTTTCCCATTTGATCATTCTTTCAGCCTACTTCCTGACCTTTGACTTTATTTTAGGGATTGACTTCTGTTCACTCATGGCAGAAATGTTTTGAGCTGTGCTTTTGTCCTCTCAAGTCCTTCAGCTATTTTCTTGGTGGCAGAGTCTTAGATTATTAGTCCAAGACGTTAAGAATAACTCAGATTGGAGACCAGCAAGCTGTCAATGTTCTCAAAGGGTGTTCACTATCCCTCTGATCCAAGCTCTGCAAGTTCCCGATCCAGGTCTGGGTCTACACAACACTTCTATTCGTTTACTCTGGGTGAAAGTTCTAGTAGACTGCTGTCAGACTCTCACCATAGGCCAGCTGGGAAGCTCTGCTGGTTCAGAGTGCAGAGTTGTAGACTCCCTTAGGTCTGAGATTATTGCCCTAGTTATTCCACTGTAGGCCTCAAGCTGGGTTGGAGGCTGAAACTGAGACCAGTTCCATGGGCCAGTTCCACAGCTAAGTACTTCAGAATTTAGACTCCATTCAGGAGACAGCCTGGGGCCAGCAACCATTCCTCACCCTAGTCCGTGTTTCCTCCGTCAGCCCCGGGCCTGGGACCGGGGACAGAACCACAAACTGGCACCTGTTTCCACAGTGCGCACAAGATCAGGGTTCCCCTATACAGACCCAGGACCTTGGCCTGGTACACAGCCTCCTTCAGTTTCCATAGGCAGGTGCACCCCTAACTAGAACCTGCTCCTAGCATCCATAAACCTCCCTGCCTCCCTCTATTGACCTGGGCTAGAAATAGGACATTTGTGATTTTTTTCCCTTGGATTTCCCAATCAAGACTTGGTCTGATAGGTCTTCCAGATCAGTTATACATGGGAAGAGATAGAGAACAATAGGTAGAGGGCACAGAGGGATCAAATCAAGCTTCCGAGGACAGATGTGTGGAGAAATTACATGTAAAGGAGACAGTGGAGATGGGGGACAGAGAGCCATCTGCTAGAAAACCTAAGGCAGAAGAGCACTGCCTAGGCATGTCATCCCTTCCTTACCTGAAAGACTGGGCCTGACTGCCATATTGCTGGGCAAAATCAAACCGATCACACCTGCCCCGGCTACCTTGCTAAACTAGGCTCTTCAAGGGTGAAGGAGCCACATGACTTGCAAGGGGGGAACCATCTTTCTCCATGGGAGAGGTGGTTCTGCCTGAGAATCCCATCTTACTTTTCAACAAGCTCAAAACTCAAGCAATTACAGATATCTCCAATAAAGTAAAAAACATTCAATTCCATTCAGTGCTAGTTTTGTAGTCTGGGCACCTGGATTCAAATCCTGCCTTTGTCACTACCTTCGTGACTAGCCACATCATCTCTCTGGGCCTTGGTTTTCTTCTTCTATAAATAAAATATGGGGCGGATAAACCCACCATGGACTAGCCTGGCCTCTAGGACACCCCTCTAGCCCTACATCTAGGACCCTGCCTTGCCTCTGGCCCCTCTACCTCACCGATACGTGCTTACTAAACCTGCCTCATGCAGGTCCTGGCAAAATCAGAGGGCTGCCAGCAGCCAGTACAAAATAGGCTAAGGTGAGGGAACAAGGGATACTGCCAAATGAAATCACTGTACAGATGGGGGACATCCATGCCAGGACCCCTTCCCATGTGCCCACATGTCTCTGGGTAAATGTAGGAGCAAGGCTGGTTCCTACTGCAGTTCCCAGCTGAGACAGCAGGACACTCAGATGCTATATAGATCTCCAGGGTAGGCTCCAGCCTGGGGATAGGGGCATGGCATGACAGCTGACAGCACAGTGTGAAAATGCCTCAGGCAAGCCTACAGGCCCATCAATGCTCCCTACACAGGATCTTAGAGCTAGGCCTGGAAGATGCCCTGGAGGTCCTCTAGTCCTACCTCCCTCATCATAGAGGGGAGGGATTCAGTTGCTTGTCCAACATAAGGAATACCTGTCAATGCTCCCTCTTCCAAAAAGCCTGCCCTGATTTCTTTCTCATCTGATTCTATAGTACCCTGGAAGCAAGCAAGTCCTGAGTTCAAGTCCAGCCTGATTCTGTGGATCTGGTCAGGTCAAAAGAGCATTTCTGTACTCTATGTAACTCTCCAAGACCACAGCCAGGATGCTGAATCTCCTAGAGCCGGTTGCATGAATTTGAATTCACAGTTTGAAGTTATAATTGTGCAAGATATTCACTGGTTCCATATTGCATAAATATGCCGTAGAGAGCCAAATAATCACAAAAGCACTGACCTGCATGGGGAAAGGGAGCCTCCTCAGCCACAAGGAAATCACAAGTCCTTCACTGTCCCTTTCCCTCTTATGTATTCCATATTCTTTTGTTCTTTTCATCAGAGAATGGATCTCCTCCCCATCTTGCCCAAAGGGCAATCCCAGGCCAGATCTCAAGACCATTCAGTAAGGAAGCTCTAACCTGCCTCATATTTCTTTTCCTTTCTTTTTTAAAAAACAAAACAAAACACTCTTGCTTTCGGTCTTAGTAACAACTCTAAGACTGAAGGGCAAGGGCCAGACCCCTGATGGCGAACCTATGACACACATAGCCATTTTCAATGACAGGCGGCCACATGCAGAGAGGTATGGGGCCGCAAGCCAAGAAGGACGTTTTTTCCTCAAAGCGACACACCACCCAAGTTATGCTTGGCTTTTTGGCGGATTTTGACACACCAAGCTCAAAAGGTTGCCCATCACTGGGCTGGGCAATCAGGGCTAAGTAAATTGCCCAGGGTCATACAAAGAGGAACTATCTGAGGCCAAATTTAACCCCAGGTCACCCTGACTCCAGGCCTGGCACTCTAGTGCTAACTAGCTGCCCTTCACTTGCCCAATTTCTGACCTCAGGCAGCTTCTCAGGCAGTTGAAGGTCTTTCAGAGGCTCATAGAGGTGGTTCAGGGCTTTTTAACACTCCTACAATACAGAGCTCCTGGCCTCAAGACTCCCCGGCAGCAAGGGCTTTAGGTCCGCAGCACAAAACCCAGCTCCATATTCTAATTTAATGAACTGCTAAGGGCCTCACTGTGAAGTAGAGGTGACCCTAGACCTTCAGAAGCTTTTACCCTGCAGCTTATCTGACTAGAAATGCTTGGAGAAAGCTCCCAGCAATAAATAGATCCTCTGTTTTCTAAGAAGCGGCCTAAGTACCACCAGGTCAGTCATGGGGTGATGATTCCTCAGCCACTGCACCCCATGAACAAGAGAGAATGGCTCAGAGTCCCATGAAGCTCCTTTGCACTCCAGCAGTGACCATGGCTATAAAGAGGCCAAAGTGCTAAGAATCCTACCGTTTTAAAACCATCTATGAATATTAATCAGGCTATTGGTATGCTAAATGGGAGACCTTGGTCTAGTGACTGATAAACCAAGGAACTAAATTGTATCAGTCTCCATATTCTCCCTATGAATACCAGAAGACAGAAGGATGCAACTGCTGCTAAATGGAGGCTAGAAGGTAGTCCTAGGAAAAGGCAATTAAAGGAGCCCCAGGAACTAGATTTTATTTTGCAGCCACAGGCAAAAGAAATCTCATTTCAAAGGCTCTTTGGTTATTAGTCCTAAGATTACCATGGAGATAATGACTTGCTAGTGGTTGTGGAGGATGAGGAGGCAGAGAAATTCTAGGAAAGATTCAACATTCACCAGTGAACCTCAGAATGAAATTAACACATGCTCAGATGACCACAAGAACACAGTTCCAGATCCCTAAGGGACCTCGGAGGCCGCATAGGCCAACCCCATCTTTTTACAGATAAAGAAACTGAGGCCCAGGAAGGTTTTCTTAAGGATCTTCCTCAGATCATAAAGAGGGGATAGAGATATATATCACTTTAATTGAGCCCTGATTCAAGGACCTGTTATGAATTTATTTTTCCTTTACTTAGAATTTTTACATGTAAGACTTTGATAGTCTATATTTCATCCAGCAATTTGGATTTTTTTTGATGTTTTTTTTTATTTCTCTTGCCAATTGACACATACACCTCATAACTCAGCCAGGTATTCCTAAGTGATCCCTGTGTTTTTCAACACCCTCTTCAGGAGGGAATGTATAATTATTCTAAATTGCAAAATTTAAATTCTTTTTGAGAGGAACTTTAGGTTAAGAAACATGCTACCTCTCCGAATCCAGAAAGTGAACTGTTTGGAGAAGACACCATGAAGATGCCTACACAGATAACATGCTGCACCAGAAGATCCAGAGAGAACTTTGGGATGTGGTGATTTGAACTGTGTGGGGTTGAATGCATTTGTTTTGTATGTATACTCTTATCCCATTGGGGACTGCCCCCCTAACTGGCTTTTTGCAAATGCGCCTAGCAATTATTGGTTTTGTTCTCTTTTCCTCTTATTCTCAAATTATTGTAATTTCAAAGTTGATATGTTTACAAGACCCACTGGAGAGACTAGTCTTCCTCGGGTCTGGGGGAAGGGGAAAATGTATAATTGAAAATCTGTTACCCTAAAAAAAGAACTACATTTCCCAAGAGCCCACAGACTTCCTGTCATCATGTACTTCCTGTAGACAAAGTATAAAGTCAATGGAGTTGAGGCTCTTCCTCTTCCTTTGGCATACAGCCAGTGGTGATGGTGGTGAGTGGGGATTTTGAAAATGGCTAACCAGCCATGGGTATGTGGTCTTTATTGTTCCTTGATTTCTAATGATCATTTAATAAACCTCTTAAAATATAATATTTTTACTATTAAGATTAAATTTTAATTTTTACAGTTGGAGTCATTTCCAAAATCAGTAATCTTGGCTACCAACTTGTGAGAGCGAAAACTGAACACCAAACAGGAAGAATACAAACAAAGAAGACAAGATAACTAAATGAGACGATTCCAATCTGATCTATTTAAACAACTATTAATACAAAAAAAAGGGGGGGGAATACATTTTAAAAACCATGATGACCAACTGATGTAATAGCAAGTCACATTCAACAAGCACCATATCTCAGTCAAAAAACACTCCAAACCTATGCCAATAAAGAGAAAGATGGCAGCCAAGGCCAACATTGGTTTATGACATAAATGCATCTGTAAAATATTACAAAGGAAGATGATGAAAAAATGCAAGCAATACTCTGCCTCATAAAACTTATCAAAAAGTAATGTAGAGGAAAACATGCTTAAGGGAAGATGACAAGAGACCCAAACCAAGGAGGCCATGCTGAAAGGATATTTAAGAAAAAACTAGAAGAGGTAAGAAATGGAAAAGACCTGTAAATGTTCCTATAACTTTTTTCTGTCAGTGACTGTGAAGCCCCAACACATCTGAATCCTAATGTCCCAATCCCCTAAGAATTGCATGAATCAGCAGCAGGAATGCTGAGAAATTAAAATTTGAAAGAAGTCAGGCAAATGAGTGGGAGAAGGGAAGACTTTCTGTGCCTGGAGGGGCTGATTATCCAGACAGCTGAAAGAAGGAAAGATACCAAGTGCTTGGGGGTATTAGGGGATCACAGAAAGCAGCTAAGACAATACAAATAACCACATACCCCTAGCCTACTTTCCCACCTCCTCAGAACCTAGTGGAAAGCAAATCTCCATGTGCATCTGAGGCAGCATGGGGTAGGGAGGAGAGAGGTGGCCAGGAAGCCAGGAAGATCCAATTTCAAGTTCAGTCTCTGATCTACACCAGCTGTGTGATTCTGAGCAGGTGGCAGTGCCTCAACCAACTCTTAAGAGGCAGCTAGGTGATTCCGTGGGCAGAACATCGAGCCTGGCATCAGGAAAACCTAAATTCAAATTTATCCTCAGACCCTTCCTAGCTGTGTGACCCTGGGCAAGTCACACACCCCCATTGCCTACCCTTAGTGCTCTAGCAGGGGTGTTCCAGATGCGCTGATGTTTGCCTCAGAGACACATGCTGGCTACAGCAAGCCCTCCTGAGAGGCAGCCCCTCCCAAATGAGCAACAGACTCATCATAAGGTGTTTAGCTGAGCCATCTACTGCAGAAAAATCAAGGGGTGCAGGATTCCTGGTGTGCACTTTGAGCAGAGATCCCAGAAACAGATGAGCCAGCCCAGAAGAAAGTAGGCTGGATTGCCTGGGGGATGCCCAGTGCTCTCAGTGACTCCAGGGTTTTCTTTGAAGCAAAGGCCCATCTTTTAAACATCAATATCCTTCCAGTGCCCAGGCATTGTTGTGTCCCAAAATCTCTCCCCCTCTCCAGAGAATTAAAAAGCTTCCAGGTTGCCCAGAAGAGGTATTCAGTCAGTGGAAGAAGGCCAGGCCCCAACGTCCTCAGGAGAAGCAGCATTGAGGATGTCAGAGATGGATTTGTCAGAATGAGAGGGGGAAATAAGGGCCCCCACATTCCCTATCAGGAGCCATATCATGTGAAGAAACCCAGAGCAGGCCCTTGGCTCACTGGGTGGACAGACAGATGGACAGAGTCCTTGGGGAATATTTCCAGGAGGACCACAGATCCCACTCAAGCATCAGACTAATTGCTGTACGTCATGTCTGTCTTTTAGACTATAAACTCTCCGACAGAGGGTACCCCATTCTATTTCCCCAAGGCCCTAACACTGTGTACTGCAGGGACTTAACAGATGTTTGTAGGAGGAAGGGAGGAAGCAGGAGACTGAAGACTCCCCTGTTTCACAGATTCAGCATCAGAAACAAAAATCAGGAGGATAAGAGGCAATGCAAAGACCCACATTGGCAGGCAGGATAAGGTGGCAGGTAATAAGCTGCCAGGAGGGGAACAGTCCTGTGGCAAGAGAGTCGGGACATGGAGAGCAGGAGAGCCATAGATGCAGGGAGGAAGGCGCTCGGCATAGGGGGAGAGCCTCTGAACCCCGGATCAGTAAGAACTGCCCAGGGGAAGAAGGCTGGAAGAGGCAAAGGCTCATGCTGATGGGTTAATGGCTCTGCTGAAGTACCACAACAATAGCAACTCGTTTCTATGGGACTTTGGTTGTTGTTCAGTTGTGTCTGACTCTCTGTGACCCTTTTCTTGGCAGAGATCCTAGAGTGGTTTGCCATTTTACAATGGCATTTTACTCCAGCTCATTTTACAGATGAGGAAACTGAGGCAACAGGGATCAGTGACTTGCCCAGGGTCACACAGCCAGAAGTGTCTGAGGTCAGATAGGAAGTCAGGAAAAGGAGTCTTCCTGAGTCCCGGCCCAGCACTTGCCCCAACAGGACTTTACAAAGCCCTTTCCTCTCAATAACTCCGTGGTTTGTCCAGAATCACTCAGGAGGCACAGGGCAGACTCCAGGGCCCCAGCTCCCTCCCCTCAGCCACATCCTATGGCAGCCGCCCCACAGAGCATCCAGGGCCCAGCAGGAGGCTGCTTTGTTGGGGGAGGCCCCAAATGTTCTTCCAGAGGCTGATCAAGCCTGCCCCAGGGGTTCCTCTCAGTGAGGCCTTGGACAAAACAGACGCTGAGGGCACTTGGAGCCCAAAGTTCTCATTCAAGTCATGCCTCCAACATGTACAGGCTGAGGCCTCTCAGAGACAAAGGCCAGGACATGCTTAGAGGGAAGGAGAAGAGGGCCTGGGCAGCCTGGCTACTCACCGGACGTCCATGATGCTGTTTCGCAGCCCATCTCGATGGCTCTCCAGGTGGGAGACTGTGAATGCTGGGAGCCGGCGGATGGCAAAGCGCTCGTGCTCCCAGGCTAGCATGTCCTCAGCCAGGTTGATTTTCTTGTGCACCATTGAAAACCTCACCTCTGGGAACTGGCTGGCAGCCACCTGCAGAGAGACCAGAGTTCTGCGGGGCCAGGCAGGGGGAGATGATGGTCCGTCACCCGGATGGCCGGCCGAGGCAATCTAGCACAGGTTCTGGCCTTCCCCCGAGGCCAGGAGCGCCGGCTGCCCATGCCACAGAGAGCCTGGGAGGGGAAGAACACCGGGCCAGGCTCTGCCAGGATCTCAGGGGCCATCCCTACTCAGACCCCCCAGAGATCCCCCAGCTGAGATCCTGTACCCCAGCCCCAGGTCGTTACCATCTCGAGCTCTCGGAGGAAAGCATACTGCAGGGTCCCCTCCTTGGGAGGCTTCGATACGTGCAGGTGCAGGCCGTTTCCCCGGCCCAGGGTGTCGAGGCACAAGACAAAGGCCACGTTGTCCTGGAGCAGGCTGGAATCTGGAAGAGGCAGGGGGACAGGTGGCAGAGAGAAATAGAGCTGGTCCACCTCAGTAGGTGGTCAAACAACAGGAGGCTGGCTCTCCAAGGCAGCTCGCCACTGGCTGCCCCCTTCTCCCGGCCCCCACCCCAGACCTCTCCCTCCTTCTACCTACCCAGCAACAATGACCCCTGACTTACCTGTGTGATCCAGGTTGTCTTCTAACCATCTCTTAGTGCCCTGATAGTTAAATTTACCCCCACCGGAGGCAAAAAACAGCAGGTTGTACCTGCCAGGTGAAAATGGGATTATTAGATTAGACTCAGAACATGAAATGTCAGTGTTGAGGGTCCCCCTAGAACACAGAATGTCACAACTAAGAGGAACTTTAGAAGTCATCTAATCTAACCCCCTTGTTTTCACAGATGGAGAAACCGAGTCTTAGAGAGGAAATGACTTCATGAAGGCCATGAAGTGAGTTAATTCCAGACCTGGTTCTGATACCCAGGTTGACTGGCTCCCAATCAAGGGTTCCTGCCATCATTCTGCATGTTGTGCTAAAGCAGTTGAATGTGACTCAGACACTAGGAAAGTCCTTGAAAGTGGAAAAAACATGGACGGGCCCTTTATATGGCTGAAGAAATAGGATCTCTGAGGGCCCAGCACACTGGGGAGGCATCTAGCCTGTGAAAAGGAAGAAGGGAAGCTTTTTCATCAATTCAACACTGATGAATTTCTCATGAGGAAGGCTCCGGGTCAAGACCACATAACAAAAAACAATCTAAGGGTCCCCCCTGACATTCTGGGTTCTAAGGGCCCCACTCCCCCCCTACTGCTCCCCCCAGCCCTGACATCTTTCCACTCTAAGGCTTCCATCGCTCTATATCACACACATGGCCGCACCAGGAGTAGGAGGAGCATGAGATGATGGAGAAAGGAAGGGAATGCATGGATCATGTCTGAAAAGAGCCAATTTAGGGGAGAACACGATCAGCGAGGCACAGTGGGAAGAGCCACTAGCCTGGAAGCAAGAGAATCTGATTTCAAACCCCAGCTGTCACTGCCTCCCTGTGTGCGACTTTGGGCAAGCCCCTTCCTTCCCCTGGGCCTCAATTTCCCCTCTTGTAAAACGAGGCGGTTAGACTATGGCCTTGATAATTGACCCTAGAGCTCTACTCTTGGTGCCTCCAAAGGACAGAGCCAGCCCCGAAAGGAGGAGAAAATACAGGGAGGTCCAATTTGGAGGCTTTTCTAACAGAGAGGGTTGCCCTACAGATGCTCCAGGGAGGAGGGAAGTTTGGGTCCCTGAAAGCCTTCAAGCAGATACTGGCCGCCTGTCAAGGAGATTGCCATGGAGACTGCTACCTGGGGTGCAAGTTGGACTAGCTGAGCCCAGAGAGCCCTGCCAGCACTGAGCACAGACAGATCTTGGTCTGGGCACAGAGGCCAAAGAGCCAAGACCAGGGTGGTGGGGAAAGTCTAGCTTGTCTTGCCAGGGAGAAGGGCAGGGAGGGAAGAGGAGGGAAAGAGAGAGAAAAGAGAGAGGGGGAAGGAGGAAGGAGGGGAAAGGAAGGAAAGTCAGAGGCGAGGAGAAGGGTACTGAGGCATTCGGGCCAGGAGGCCCAGGGCCCACTTACCCCGCGTGGGTGCGTTTGTAGGTATACAGTCTGGAGAAGAGTCGGGCCAGCTCCAGGAGCACCGAGATCCCGCTACCATTGGAGTCTGCACCGTGAGAAAGCCACTAGAAGAGAGGCAGCCACCTTAGGGCTGAGCTCAGGCAGCCTTCGGGGGCCTCTCCGCAGAGAAGCCCCTCGGGCGCCCCTTCCCACTCCCCCTTCCTAAGAGAAAGGAAACCCCAGAAGGGCCCCGGAGGGAGAGGGCAGCCCGCCATAGGCATGTACGTACGGGGGCCACGCCAAAGGAATCGTAGTGTGCCACGATGACGATGGTGGGAAGGTCCTCGCCGCCCAGGCCCGTCAGCCGGCCCTACGGAGAAAACGCGATTCAGCAGGGAGAAGGCTGGGAGAAGGCTGGGAGAAAAGGCCCAAGAAGGGATGGTGTCACTGGGAAAGAGGATGGTCCACCTATGCACACCCAGCCCATGGGCCTGAGGCCTCTGAGAAGCAGCTGGGGTTCTGCCCCAACTCTGCCCCGGGCATGTGTGAGGTACCCACCGGGTGCCAGGCTCTCTGCTAAAGGGCTTTACAAACGCCCTCTCATTGGATCCTCACAAACCTTCAGTGCTGTTCTTACCTTCATTTAACAGCTGGAGAAATGGATGCAGGCAGAGGTGAAATGGTTTGCCCGGGGTCACACAGTTAGGCCAAGGCTGGGTTTGAATCTAGGCCCAGGCTCTAACCACACCATCCCCCAAGCTGCCATGGAACTCTCAGGAAGGGAAGGGAGGCCGGCCGGCCACACAGAGCCTCAGTCAGGGCCCGGCTATACCTCTCAGACATTGGCTCACTTGGATCCCATCGCCCTCTTACACAAAATCTTCATTTGCTCCTGGGACGGCACGGAATAAAGAGTCCAAAGATGCCTGAACTGACGGTCCAAAAGACCTGGCTCTGCCACTTCCTTTGTGACTCTGGGCCTCAGTTTCCTCATTTGTAAAATAGTGATTCAGCTCTAACCATAAAGCCATGAGGTCACTGTGAGGACTGAGGAGGAGTCCTATATATCAACCAATCAACAAGCCATACTGGGGGCTCACCAGGCCCAGCCTAAGCCAGAGGATACCAAGAAAGGCAACAAGTAGGCCCTGCCTTCCAAGAGCTCCCAGCACTGAGGCAAGCAGACCCAGAGAGATGGAGGCTGAGCTGGGCCAGGGCCACAGAGAGGGACGCTGAGCTGGGCCAGGCCCACAGGAGGAGACTGAGCTGGGCCAGACCCAGAGAGAGGGAGGCTGAGCTGGGCCAGGCCCAGAGAGAGGGAGGCTGAGCTGGGCCAGACCCAGAGAGAGGGAGGCTGAGCTGGGCCAGACCCAGAGAGAGGGAGGCTGAGCTGGGCCAGGCCCAGAGAGAGGGAGGATGAGCTGGGCCAGGCCCACAGAGAGGGAGGCTGAGCTGGGCCAGACCCAGAGAGAGGGAGGCTGAGCTGGGCCAGGCCCAGAGAGAGGGAGGATGAGCTGGGCCAGACCCAGAGAGAGGGAGGCTGAGCTGGGCCAGGCCCAGAGAGAGGGAGGATGAGCTGGGCCAGGCCCACAGAGAGGGAGGCTGAGCTGGGCCAGGCCCACAGAGAGGGAGGCTGAGCTGGGCCAGGGCCACAGAGAGGGACGCTGAGCTGGGCCAGGCCCACAGAGAGGGAGGCTGAGCTGGGCCAGGGCCACAGAGAGGGAGGCTGAGCTGGGCCAGGCCCACAGAGAGGGAGGCTGAGCTGGGCCAGGCCCACAGGAGGAGACTGAGCCCTGGGCCAGGCCCACAGGAGGAGACTGAGCTGAGTCCCTGCTAGCATGCCAGGGCACCAGCAGGCCCTCAGGGTCCTCCCTCACAAAGGATCCCTAAGCACAATGACCCCACTGTCCCAGAACTGAGCCTATGCTCAAGTGCCACTAGGCCAGCTTAGAATCCTTTCCTCTGCCTACAGAAAAGCTCTCCATCCCGAAAACCTCTGATCAAATGTGAGCTCTCCCAGGAAGCCCTCCCTGATCCCCAGAACTGCCCGGCAGCCCTGGGTCCTCCAAAGTCCCAAAGTAGGGTGAGCCTGGGCTTTTCACAGGCCACACTGCAGCTGCCCGCTGCTCCACAGGAGGGCTTAGCCCTGGGGCACAGGAGCAGGGCACCCCACACGGGCCCTCCGGGAAAGCAGGCCGACCCTCAATGACTTATGGACGTGTCGGCTCTCAGCTACTAATAACTGGGGCTGGCGTGAAGACGGGCCTCGAGGGGGCAGAACGCTACTTCACAGGAATCCCGCGAGGCAGGCACTACCACTCCTGTCTTACAAACAAGACTGCGAAAGCTCCGAGAAGGTGATTTGCCTGAGGACGGGTGATGCAGACCCAAGTCTCCCCGCTCCGGCTCATTACCTCTGACGTCGCCGACCCCAAGCTCTCCAGCAACTGGGCTCCCTCCCTGGTGCCAAGACATAAAGGAGCTGAGGCTCCCGTGAGGTTAGACCTGGCTGCACCGGGGCCCAGAAGCCCCCTCCAGGCCACCCGGCAGAGAGTGAGTGAGGAAGTCCCTGAAACAGAGCCTGCTGCTGGGGAACAGTCCAGGATCTAAGCTCCAGAGCAGCAAGCAGGGCTCCTGGACCTTGGAGCCGTCGGCCTAGTGAATGGACCCTTCTCTCAAGCATAGTGCTCCATGCACGAAGGGAAACGTGGGGCTACAAAGGAAGCCAGTAACAAGGGAGAGGAAATACTAAAGAACCAAGCTCACGGCCCGGGTTCAGAACCCTGAAGCAGCCCAGCACTTTCTGCAGAGGAGACAGAGGCTGGAGAGGGGAGGCCCTGTCTATGGGGACAGATGCCAAATCCAGGAGCCTTTTACAGTGCCGTGCCAGCAGCATTACTCCCGCGTCTCCTTCCAGTGTGGGAGAACGCCTGGGAAAGCCTCATTTGGTAGAGGACCTGCCAGCCGCCAAAAACAGTGCCCACCATGAATGCACCCAACAGCTCAGCGCAGGGCCTCTGAGCGCCGTTTGGCCCAGCTCCCTGGACAGAAAGCAGAGCACTGTTCCTGCATCTCCCTTCTGAGCCCCAAACAGCAGCGAGGACTCATCTGCCATCACAGCCCTTGAGGCAGTCACTGGCTGGGGGCCAGGAGGCTCATCCCCACCCCATCTCCCTGATGCCCCTCACACCAAAGTGCCTCTGTTCACAGTAAACAAAGCCTGGCGCAGCTGCAGATGGGTCTGAGGGACCACAGTGGAACCTGCAGCACCACGTCATGGGGTATGCAGACACGGGAGTGCAGAGGCCCCCTGAAGATCACAGGAGCTCACTCGCTGTTTTGGGAAGCTGAGGGGTGGCCAATTTTGAGAAGGGCTTGACATAAGCCTCCAGAACTAGGGACCTCTGCCCCTCAGGGACTGCAATGCAAAGGGGGTGCAAAGAAGATGAATACCAAGCACACCTAGGAAACCATGGTACAGGGATGGAAAAGGAAAGAAGCCAAAGGCTCAAAGATGCCAGAGCCCCAGGCCCCCATACTACCAACACTCTCAGAGAAGTCAAGAAGTGCTGGTGAGGATAATGGAGCATCACCGTGAGAACTGAGCTCGAGGGCTGTTTTAGCAGACAGAAAACAGGTGGTCTATGATGTGAGCATCATTTCCAAGAGTAGGGGGCCTGGGTTCTAATCCTACATCTGATACTTAACTAGCTGTATAATAGCTCATAATCTCTGAATTCTCTTCTATAAAATGAAGGGGCTGGACCCTGTGGCCTGCAAAATCCCTTTCAGCAGCTTTAAGAAGAACCAGCTGTGAGTTCCCACCTGACCTACCCATACCAGGCAGTGATGCCCCAAAAGCAAGAAGAGAAAAAGGGGGAAGAAAGGGGCTTTGACTGTTCTCATTTCCTGCCAAAATCTAAATGGCAAACTATCCTTTACAATGGCAAAATTATTTGTGCACAACCTAAACAGGACATACAAAAAAACTTCTATTTCTTCCCCATTCCTACTAGAAAGAACATTACTTTTTTTCTTTATCTTTTTTTACCTTATTCTTATTACTCTAACATAAACACAAGAGAAGTCGCCTGATGTAGCGGATCCGAGCCAGCCTTGGAATCAGGAATCAAGTTCCCGGAGTCCCATCTGCCAATCCTAGAATGTAAGATCCTTGACAGGAGAAGCATGCTCCCTGTGTATCCCCTGAACCTAGTAGGCTTAGGACAAAACAGCTGCTTGCTAAATGCTGAAACTGAAAGCTTAGGAGTTTCTGGATAAACAGATGCCTCTCCAGCTCATTTTAAATTGCCCACAATAGCACAGAGGTTCTGAACCGTTTTGTGTCCTGCGCCCCTGACTGCTCTAGACCCTTTCTCAAAATCATGTTCGTAATACAGAAAATAAAATACACCCAATTTTAAAGGAAGCAAAGGGCACTGAAATAGTTATCAAAATCTGCATTAAAAAAAAGTTCAGGAACCCCAGCCCTGCAGCCAATTTTCAATTATAAGTAAGCAAATAAGGCAAAATTCACTTTTATTTGTGTGGGTTGATGGGCACACATACCCACCTCAAGGAGCTCTGATTTCACTGGTGTGGGTAACTCTACCCACCAATACAGATCTCAATCCCTCCATATACCTCTCTGGCAAAAGAAAAAGAAAAAGAAAAAAGGCCTTCCCCTAGTGGGTCACCTCTTGGTACTGAGCTCTCCAGACCTAAGGAGTTTATTATCAGGCCTGCACCCAGAGCCTTCCCAATGGCTGCCAGAACTTCCCAACCCTGCCAGAACACCACCTCCACCTGAAAAGTCTTCAAAAACCCAGATTCCTCTCCACAGGAGACGAAAGCATGGTTGGCACCAAGGGGGAAAAGGAGAGTATCACTCTTGAGGATGTAAGTCTTTGATAATATCAAACCATGCATTCACTAAGCATATACCATGGCCTGCTTGGACAGGATAGGACCCAAAGTTAATGGTAGGAGGGCAAGTGCCCTTGGAGATAAAAGAGCTGTGAATAGAAAGCCACATCAATGACTGAAAGTCATCTGCAGACTTCCTCCCACTCCTCTGAAGAGCTGGGGAGTCTACAGGGTGGAACGCTGCGTCTCTTCGCCAGATCTCGTCAATGTATTGATTGTATGTGTTATATGTAATTGTGATGTACAGACAGACCTCTCCTAGCTTCTCCTCTTGGAGCCTGGCATGGCCCTGCCCCCTAGCACAGCCCCAGAGGCTTCAGTGCCTTACACAGAGGACCCTGGCTTGGGGTTGTACCAGTGCGGCGGCTGCTATCTAGATGGAGCCAGCTGGTGGCTCGGTTGGGGAGGGGAGGTCCTGCTGTCTGCCCTCTTGCTTAATGTGAATTTGTGGAAAGCTGTCTATATTGATTTTTTTTCCTTCTTCCTTTAAAAAAAAATGTTTGTTACAAGGGACGGCTCTTAGTGGGGGCCGAAATACACCAGGAAATTTAGGCAATGTTAAATCAATAAAATAGTTTTTAAAAAGGAAGTTGTCTGTATTTCTACTTTTGCTCCTCAGTAAATACAACAAGAACTAAAGGAATGTCTCCAGCTCCCCAGGGGCCTGGCACTCACCTCCACACTGGTGATGAGCCAGTCGCTCACAGCTTTGCTCTGGGCTCCACTAGTAACCATCTGAAAGCCATTGGCTGTGGCTGTGTGCAGAAGAACTGTAAGACAAGAGGCACATCCCTCAGGCTACACGTCTCTCTTCTTCCTGGTTCACCTTCCTCCCAACTCCCCTCAAGGAAATCCCAGGCAGGCCCCGCCATATTTCTCCAAGCAGAAGGAGCCCCATGGACAGGCTGGTCCCGCCCCGGGAGAAGCTCTTCTCCAAATGCCTTCAGCAGCCCTCCTTCTGCAGACCAGGCAGGTCAGTCCCCATCTCCCCCAGACCCTGGGGCCAGAGTGAGAGTTCTCTCAGGTTTGGAGCTGGTGGATGGTCCTGGGGCTTGAGCAGAGGAATCCTGGCCCCTGGTTCCAGCACAAAGACCCCCACAGTAACCTTCACCATTTAAGTAGGCAGAGATGGGAGATGCCAAAGAGAGAGATTTATTTTAAAATGCTGTTCCTGCACTTCTGGGGCAGCCAAAAGGGGCCCATCATGGATCGAGAACAGCTGAACAAAAAAAGTAACAGAACGTAGTCGTGTGGCCATGTCATAAGAACCAGCACAAAGGAAAAATGTGGGAAGCCTCACATGTGAAGAACCACAATGACTACCAAGCCATAAATGAGGAAAGCCCCAAGGCCCGCTGAACACAGTGGGGCTGTGATGAGCAATCTGAGGCCCAGAGGAGAAAGGAGGACCCAGCTAGGCCAACCCCCTCACTCTACCGCTTTAGAAACCAAGGTCACACAACACAAAATCCATCTCTCCTTCTCTGGCAGGTGGGGGGAGGCTGGGCAGGGGGGGAATGCTGCCAAGGGCCAGGAGTCAGATACAGTCAGCACTCAGGGCAGCCGTTTAACGGCTTCTCTTTGCCCCAAGGAAAATTCAAGGAATGTATATGTGAGAGGGGTGAGAGATCCCAGTGTCTAATGTAAAAAAAAAAAAGCCATCAATAAAACTGAAATTTTAAAATGAATAAAGTGAATATAACTTCTTTTTAAAAGTATGCAATAAAAGGGGGCAGTGAGGTGGCTCAGTGGACTGAGAGCCAGACCTGGAGGTCCTCAGACACTTCCAGATATGTGACCCTGGGCAAGTCACTTAATCCCCACTGTCCAGCCCTTACTGCTCTTCTGCCTTGGAACCAATACAGAGTATTGATTCTAAGAAGGCCCAGCTTAAAAAAAATGTTCAATAAAATAATAAAAAATTAATAAATAAAAATGCTGCTTGTTTTCCAGGAGTCAGAGCTAGCCTAACAATTCTTTGCAGCTAGAGAGGAAAGCTGATCCACCGTTGAGTCACAGGAGGAGGGAAGAAGTGGGCTGAGTACACGTCCAATTATCCCCCAAATGGATGCTTCCACATGAACTGAACGGAGAGCACACTGCCCGCCCCCCTTGCCCCAGTCGTCCTTGGCAGGGACACCAAGAACACCGAAGTCGCCGGGAGCTCCTACCTTCGGCCGCAGACGCGGAGCCCTGGGAGGCTGAGGCCACCTGGGTCTGCTCGTAGATGGAAAGCAAGGCATCGTCCTCTACTGCAAAGTAGACAGGGACGATGGTCTCCATGGCCAGCATCTCAGGCTCAATCTCCATGAATTGCTAAGGAAAAAAGGGAAAGCCTGGGCTCAGATGGACCCCATTGGACGGTTTCCATGTCCAGTGAATGGCAGAGGTGGGCTAAGAGGAGGGCAAGTGACTGCAGTTGTTCCATCATCTCAGCTGTGTCCAACTCTCTGCAACCCCATTTAGGAGTTTCTTGGCAGAAATAATGGAAGGGTTTGCGATTTCCATCTCCAGATCATTTTACAGATGAGGAAACTGAGGGAGGCAGGGTTAAGTGACTTGCCCAGGGTCACCCAGCTAGTCTGTGTCTGAGGCCAGAGTTGAATTCAGGTCTTCCTGACCCCATATCCACTGCACCACTCCCTAGTCTCCTTCAAATCTCAGCTTAAGCACTAAGCTCCATGTAGTCTTTCCTGATCCTCCAGACTCCCCTCAGCAATTACCCTTTATTTATTGTGCATATCCTGATAAGCTCCCTGTGGCCAGGGGCCCTCTCACGTGTTGTCCCTCCATCTCCAGCACCAGCCCTCCCAGGCATGCCTGCTCACAAGCTAGGGGTCACTTTAACTCTCTCACTATTACTCCCCATCGAAGCTGAGGCCAAGACCTATGGAGTGTACCTCAGTAACATACACCCCCCTCTCCTCTGACATTGCCTCCAGGCTCTCTCAGCCCCCACCTGGCCTGAGACAAGAGCCTGCAGTGTCTCCTTGTGTCCCACTGACCCATCTCCATTCAGCTGCAGATTGTCCAAGTCACCCTTCCACTCGATCACTTTAACGGCTCCTCTCCCCTCTAGCACCAACCCCCTCCTGGAGGTTCCTGGGTCAGGACCTTTTCCCAGAATGTCCTCCCACTTGCAATTCTTCAAAACCTTCCTTCTCCAACACATCTTCCTTTCCCAACACCCCTCCTAATGCTCATGCCTTTTCTCTGATGATTATTCCAATTAATCCTGTCTCTGGCTTGTCTGTCCAGAGCTGTTTGCATGTTGTCTCCCTCATGAGATGGGGAGGAGGGGAAAGTTATCCAAGAGCTGGGCCCATTTTTCACCTTTCTATGGAGCTCCCCAGCACAGTACCTGGCACACAGTAGGTGCTCGATGCTTATTGACTGACTGCACTAGCAGGGAAAGGACCTACACAGGGGAGGCCACCTAGCCACTGAAATATAAAACATGGGGGAACGAGGAGGAAAAGGAAAGAACAAGGATCAAGAATGACAAGAAGAGTGATTCATGCCCACAACCAGCCATGGCACATAATCAAAGAATTGCTGGAGACTTTAAAGACCATTTAGTCCAATTCCCTCCTTTTATGGTTGGGGAAACTGAGACCCAAAGAGCCAGAAAGGACTTGTTCCCAAGGCCCCCCAGCTATTAAGTGGCAGAAGTGACTGTAGAGCCCACACTTCCAAGTCCTTGTATAATGTTTCAACAAACATTGCTTACACTAAATGGAGCACTTTATAGTCAGGTTCATGGAAAAAGCCGTGGGGTGGCGAGTGGAGGGGACGGGGCGACGGTACTTACTCGGATGACATCCTGGGGCACAGCGGCCATGGCCCGAGGCAGGATGATGACCACAGCCCCGGCCGACTGCCGGAGAGCCTTCTGGTACTGCTCATAGGAGAAATCCACCAGCCGCATCATGACGCAGCGGCGACTCAGCACATCCGCCTCGACCGTCCTCGCCTCTGTGTTGAGTACGGCATTCCGGGTGCCTGGAGAAGGAAGAAAGCAGAGGGGCCCTCAGCCACTGAAGATGCACTCTCCACCCCAGGGAGCTCACAAAGGAATAGGTGAGTGGGGCTACCGGGAAGCCAGAAGTCCTGGGTTTGAATGAATCAATCCACAGAATTAATGAAACACCTACTATGTGAAACACCAGATATGGAGTGGAGAGTTACAAGTGCCAACAATGAAAAAACCCTCCTTGAAAGGAGCTGATGTTGTCTCAAGGCAAATGAGTGCACCGACAAAAAATTTAGGAACTCGGATCAAGACAATATCCCACCACGATTCCAAGGGACTCATGCTAGAAAATGCTCCCCCCCCCACTCCCCATTGGAGAACTAAAGGATTCTGAGGGCAGAATGAAGAATATTTTTTTCTTTCTCTATTTTTCTTGCTCTTTCTGTTCAAAACACGGCTTTTTATGGATAATGGTTATCATATTTCTTGCCCTCTCAAAGGATGGGGGAAGAGAATTTGGAACTGAAATTTTTTTTTTATTTTTCAAAAATTAAGTTGGAGCCAACTTAAGTATGATCCTAAAAGTTATAGAGAAGTTTCTGCTTTATCCTAGAAGCAATAAGAAGCCATTGGAGTTGACTGAGAATCAAGAGATCAAATCTGTACTTAAGGAAAATTATTTTGGCTTCAGTGTGTAGGATGGGCTGCAGTGGGGAGATATTTTGAGGTTAAAAGATAATTAAGAGGCTGCTGCAAAAACCTAGGTGAGAGATGATGAGCCTCAACTAAAGCGGTGGCTATAGGAGTGAAGGGCCCAGATAAAAGAGATGAAGAAGCAGAAAAGGCAAGATTTAGGCAATGACTGAAGGAGATAAAGTTGAAAAGCCAAGGCTACACATCTGGGAGTCTAGAAAACTCATAATGCCTTTGACAGGTCTGAGGAGAAAGCTCGAGTGTTGAGGAGTTGGAGACATCCTCAGAATACTGGGTTTAAACATCCATTGGGCTCTGTCACCAACTTAACTTGCTTGGAGACCTTGGGCAAGTCCCAATGCTTCTCTGCGCCTGTTTCCTTATTGGTAAAAAGAAGAAGGTTGGACTTCATGACTTCGAAGTATCCTTCCAGTTGTGACAAACTATGGTTGAACTGTTGAGGACCCTCTTCGTCAAGGATCTCATTTAGAATCTATTCTCGAGGGACATTGCAAACAGATACAGTATGAGCCAGACCTAGAGTTGTGCCTATTAGTGCTAACAGCCATCTTGACTAACACAAAAAGGTGTTTGTTACCAGTAAAAATGCCCAAATAAAGTCATTAGAGGTATCATGGCACTTTCAAGACTGCCATAATTCTCAAGGCCAATCAGGAAAGATTCACATTCTTCACAACTTCAAAGGAGGGCAGGGTTGCTTTTTAAGTGCTTTTATGGTAGACATTAACCAGCCATTCAAGCTGAGCATGGGCCAAGTGTGATGATTGCTATAGCTACCATTAAAGAGCATTCATTGTCCTTCACTTTCACTCCTTCCTCCCTGAAAGGGAGCAACCACATCAGGAAGGTCAAAATGATTTTTTTTAAGTCTTTCCATCTTTAATTCCTTATCCATTTAAGTCTCCTCTTCTGCATTCCAAATCTCTAGATTCCTTAATGCTGATTATACTGAATCACAAAATGTTGGGAGGGAATTTAGAGACTGTCCACTCCAAATCCCTGAAAATAGAGATATTTATTCACTTTAGAGTCAACATGGGAATGAGGAGCTCTGGATTTAATTAGGGCTAAAAAAAACCCTACTAAAAAAGTAAATCTCAGGACTAACTCTGAGATTCCACCTTGTATCTTGTCAGATTAACAAAGATGACCAAAGAGGAAAATGATAAAAGGTTGGAGGGACTGCAAGAAAACAGGCATGCTAATGTACTGTTGGTGAAAGCTATGGATTGATCCAGACACTCTGGAAAGCAACTTGGAACTATGCCCAAAAGTTAATCAATTCTGCATACTCTTTGACCCAGCAAAAGCACTATTAGGTCTATACTCCAAAGAGGTCAAAGAAAAAGGAAAAGGATCTACATATATGGAAATATTTTATAGCAGCTTTTTGTGGAGTATCAAAAACTAAAAACTAAAAAGGTCTCCTACTAGGGGATGGCTAAACAAATTATGGTATTGGGCCATAAGAGACGATGGACAGTTTCAGAACAAACTGAAATGATTTCTATGAACTGATGCAAAGTAAAAGGAGCAGAACTAGAACAATTTATACACTGACCTAGAAAAAACAGTATCAAGGAACTTGAAAATTAGGATCAACTCAACAATAAACTACTATTCCAGAGAACTAAGATGAAACATGAGACTCACCTTTTTCCAGAAAAGTAGTGACTTTAAAATGCAAAATGAGACATGCATTCTTGAACATGATCAATGTGGAAATTTGTTTTACCAGACTATAAGTATTTGTTATGAGGGCTTTAAAAAAAATTCAATGAGGGTGAATGGGCAAGAGAAGAAAAACCTTTTTAATCTTCACATTAGTAATAGCAATACAGTCATGGTCGAGTCTCTGAGCCTCAATTTACTGATCTTCCAAAAGGGAACCAATACTTGTATTCAGTAGGAGGTACTGGATGTTCAGGAAAGACTAGTACCTCTGGAGTGAGAGTTTGCCAAGCCCTTTTCAGGGTTGCTTATCCACCTCTGGTCTCCAACTGTTACCTAGTTCTTACTCGTGGCTCCAAAAAGCTGTAGCATGCATAGGGACTGCATCCTGATACACCTTCTAGGCAGGTAGGCCAAAGCAGGCTGAGGGTAACTGACAGGCATCAAACCCATCAGTGAGTTACGGGGTGTCTACTCTAGGCATGTGAATTTCTCCCAGAGGAAGGGACTGATGAGAATAATTTGTTCCAACAGCCAAAAAGGCAGGTGTGGACTTGCTTAGAGCTTGAGCTGGTGTCCAAGACCCAAAGTCATCCACTGCATCCCAGGCCACCAACAGTCATCCAGACATTTGTCTTCCCCCTGAATTTGGATGACTGGAAAAGCAAATGGGGCCGAAGATTTTGTGTAAGTCGGCCTCACTTCAACCTAATTTATGCTCAAGTCAAAAGACATCAACAGTGAGGCCATTTTAGTCCGAGTACAACGATCAATCGGCCCACCAACTAGTACTCAGCATTTCACAGGGCTGTGGTAGAAAGAGGTAACTTTGTACACCTTAAAACACTAAAACGAGTCAGTCAATTCAAGAATAGCCTACCATGTGCACACTGTGCTTCAGAACTGAGATTCTCTCAATCTCTCTCTGTCTCTGTCTGTCTGTCTGTCTGTCTCTCCCTCCCACTCATTCTTTTACCAGGGGGGAAAAAACATCAAAAAGGATCTTTTTGGTCAATCCCTTTTGGAGGAGCTGCTGTTGGCAGCCCCAGGCAGCCACTCAGAGTTTGGGACCAATCTCTACAGGCAACCAAAGCCTTGACCTTAGAGAACAGCTGGCCTCCCAACAGACAAGAACAGGCATTAGCATTAGCAAACCCCAGGGACAGCGAGAAGGAACATTTCGCTTGGAGAAAAGTGGTCCCAAAAAAGCAATTCTATGAAATATTAATTGCAAGAACTTGGAGGGGGTGAGCGGGAGGAATCGATGCGATGCTTTTCAAAGGAGTTCATGAGGAAAGAAGCTATCAACACTTGGTCAGCTGGGTTTGCCAAGGGCTCACCAGGAAGCCAGTCGTTTTCTGGGCATGATGACAGCAAAGACAGATTAAACTCCAGAAGCAAAGAAGATTTGCCATCACCTTGCCCAGACGACTGTCCAAGTCCTCCACCAATAAATACCACTCAGTGCCCAGCTCTTTAAGAGAAGCTGAAACCAGCTGAGATCAAATCTTGCCAGGGACACAGCAGTGGGAACACAGGAGAATCCATTCTGTCACCTCCACCAGCCTCAGCCAGGTCAGGTTAAGAAACGGAATTTGAATCCAGGTCTTCCTGGTTTCAAAGCCAGCTCTCTCCCCACCCTACCACACTGCCTCTACAGGGCTATAGAAATGAGAATAACCATTAATTATAAAATCATTACAAAAGATTAGCAATTTCATAGGCAATCTTATTTGTCAAGTTCATAATAATGTATAACTTTTGTCAATGTATTTACATATGGAGAAAGAGACTCCAAGACATGAAAGGGCAAAGTGTGGCCAAGTACTGGAGAGAATGCTCCCAGTTCACAGCCCAAAAAGGTCTCTGGCCAGCTAGTCAATGGCCTCCTGGGTGTCTGGAATCCACTCTCTCCCCTTCTTTTTAAACTACACATATATTCACTTAACGAATGAATACAATACCATTTCGAATATACCAGCATAACTATTCTGGTTTTGACCAGTATCATAAGGCGAGTCACCCTAAACCCTCCACGTGGCGGTGGGTGACTCCTCTTCATTCATCTGGAAGCTCCGTCTTCCCTACAAGCCATTCTTAAAGGGTTGGCATCTGAACAAGGTTCTCTTCTGCCTTTCTCAGCCAGCTCCTTGGCCACCTCTTAACACCGTCGACCCCCCCTCCCCCCCTATTTTGAGACCACTTGTTGAATCTCAGAATCCGTTCTGGCTACAAGGGCCCTTAAGGGCTCAAATCCAAATATCCTGTTTTATGAATGAGAAAACTGGGGCCCAAACACCGGAAAGGATTTGCCTAAGACCATGGAGCAATGGAGGGGCAGGGCATGGATTTAAAACTGGGTCTTCTGACTCAGGGCCCAGCCCAAAGCCCTGCCCACTTCACCTGCCTCCCTCCGGGTCTAACCAAATGTTTCATCTCATGCTGAACCTTAAACTCTGCCCCAGCAATCTAAGCTGTAATATAATCCGACCTAGAAAAGGGCAGGAAGTGAATGGGGGGAAAGGTAGCAAGCAAAGCAATCTTGAGGTTACAGGCAGGTTACTCAAGAAGCAAAAGCCTGGCTGTGTTCAGGGGCTGGGCTTGGGAATAAAGTAGACTCAATCCCAGAAGGCCAGCTCCAGAGTGGGAAGGAAGGAGAAGCATCTCCTCGCACTTTACAGATGAGGCAGTGACCACCGAGGCTGGGGCCAGGATCTGAATCCAAACCCGGCAAAGGCTCTTTCATCTACCGGGTCCAGGCTTACAGGAACATGCGATTTCTGGGGCAGAGGATCACCTTTCAACATTTCCTCTACTTCCCTCTGTGTGGACCAAGAGAGAAGGACCATGGCCAGACAAACAGGATCACATTCTGGGCAAGAAAGAGGAACCACTCGCTCTCACTGGGCTTTCAACCCACACGCACCCCTTCCTCCAGAGGCCTTTCCCAGCACAAAATTCCCCCTGTGGTACTCACCTAAGCCCCGGAGCCCAGGGCTTCTCTGGTCAGCAGAAGGCCAGGAGCACAGGGGCAGTCAGTCAGTAAGCAAATCTTTGTGTCGAGTGCTGGGGATCCCCAGAAGGTCAGTAGACAGTCAGGCCCTGCCTGCTGCCCCCAGAAGCTGGCTTTCTACCGCCCAGAAAGGCTTCTGCCATCCCAGGACCCTGCAGAGGGCCTTGCACAGAGGAGGCCCTAACTGAATGAAAGTTTGCTGAACTAAATGAACTGTAATCCAGGCTTCAGAGCTTCCCTGAGAATGGGCTGCCAATGCAGGTAACGGGCTAGTTAGGAAAAAGACAAAAAGGAGACTTCCAGGGAGGAGTTCAGACAAAGGAGGCAAGGTGGAAGGAGACAGACAGAGGGGGGGGGAGGAAAGAGATGGAGCAGAAAGAGACAAAGAGACACACGCAGACAGACGGACAGGCAGGAGAGCTGTCGTGCAAAAGACAAGAAGGCAGAGGGACTGGTCCCAGGCAGAAAAAATGTCATCCAACCCCAGGACCTCATTCCCTGGGAGGATCAGAAGTTCCCAGGCTGGGGCTCTGGAGGCTCCCCTGAGGCCCAATTAAGCAGAACCCAGAAAAACATACCGCCTTTCCTTGGGCCTCCAGAGTCTTCATTCCTCAGGCCAGGAAACAAGGTAATGGGAGGGGCCTAAGGATGGCAAAACCAAACCCCAGGAGCTAAAAGGGAGAATTCTCCAAATAGTTCTAAAGATACTGTGAGTTAGAACAGCTGCTCCTTAAAGGGAGTGGGTCCCAGGACGCTGCCTGCTTAGGTCCTAGATGTACCAAGGGTCCCCGGAGGCCATCCACAACAACCTCTTCATTTTACAGCTGAGATGGAGGGTCAGTGGCTTTTCCAAGGTCACACAGGTAAGAAGCGTCCATCAGAGCTGGGATTTAAACCCAGGTCCAGAGATGCTCTACCAGGATCACCCCATGTAACATAGATCTTCCCCAAAGGGCACTCCAGGCCAGGCCAAACCAAAAGCCCAAAGTCCATGCCACAGAGGCAGGATGGGGTAGAAAAGGTCTTGGAAATCATCTCGTGGACCCTCTTCAGGCTACAGAGGAGGAAACTGAGGCTCTGGAAAGTTACGGGTACAGGTCTGGACCCAGGTTGTAAACGCTCACATTTTTTGGACTCGAGAAGGAATAGTAGGGCGGGATTCACAGCCAACAGCTGCTGGGGGGCCGGCCAGGAGACCCAAATTAAGTAACACTAACGTGCTTACTCTGAGTTTCTTCTCTTGCAGAATGAAGGGAGCTCCTTGTTGAAGGGCTCCTGTGAAGAAAGCACCCGGCCCCTCTGAACGTGCCACATAAATATAGATTGCTACCAGTGACTTACTGGGGGATTCCACAATGGCAGCAAGTACAAAGGTTAATCTCCTCATTTTACAGATGAGAAAACTGAAGTTTAAGACTTGTCCAAGGTCTAACAAATGCCAGAACAGGAAATAAACCTCAGGCTTTGGCTCCCAAGTCCCACAAGGTCCCCCTGGATCCCTGTTAGCCTGAGACAAGAACCTTTGAGGAGAAAAAGGTTCACAGGCTGACTGTCCAGTGCAGATGCCAGCCCATGGGGGGACAGGAGCAGGGATATGGCACACATAATAGTCACACACCAATTCTTCTGGGCTCATGTAAGCAGTAGATTCCCCAGCCAACTGTCCAGATCTCCCCCCCCCCAAATGACTGACATGGGGTACAGGGTGGAAAGGGTCACCAGCAATCTGGACTGTCTGGTATACAACATGGCAGTGTCCCCCACTCCCCAGAATGTACAGAAAAGCCGGAATTCTGAAGCCAGGAAGCAACAGCAACTTCCAAATGCCTTTGGTGAGTCCAGGACTTTGGGGGACGGACCCAGAAAAAACAGAAGGCTTTGGAAGGAAATGAAAGGTGACTGAGGGGTGGGAGGGACTGACTCTGAGAGTGAGCCTGAGAAAGCCAGAACATCTTTGGAGAAAGAAGGCAGGGTCTGCCCACACACACACACAGACACCCCCATGAAGGTTTGCCCTCTGGGATCTGGACAGGATTTACAGAAGCTGCCAGGGCTGGGTGGGCTGTGGGGAACGAGGGGCAGGAATAGGACCAGGTGATTCCAGCAGGGGCCCAGGGACTGTCCGAAGCTTCCGGAAGACCCAGACAGGGCGAGTGAAGGGGCCAGTCCCCCTGAAGGGGGAGGCCCCAGACAGGGGGCCTCAAGAAGAGCAGGGCTTGGGGCAGGATTAAGTTTGATCGATAAGGGGTCACCCAGACTGGACAGTGAGGACGGCCAGAAAGTAAAGCTGGACCTAGAAGCAAGCAACAGCTAGGCAGGGAGAGGAGGGCCGGGCTGGGCTGGGGGCGAACGAAAGGCGGGATTGGACTCGTGGGGAGCAGCACTAGCTTGGACAAGAGTGAGGCGCTGAGAGGCGGGGCTGGGCTCAGCAGGGAGACCGGGCTAGACCCCGGACCTGGGCGGGGAGGTGGGGGTGTCAGTTTGGGGCAGCATTGGACGCTGAGACAGGGGGCTGCCCCCTCGGCCGAGCTGGGCTCCCCAACAATCCGCGGACCGCATGGACACAAGACACAGGTCCAAGAATCAGCAAGGGGTCGGGCGGCAGATGGACTCAAGATCCGGACTCTGGGTCCAGGCACCCGGGGAACGCGAGAGGCTGGCCCCCAGCCCCAGGGATGAGTGTGCAGGCGGGAGGGGGCCCGGGGTCAGAGGCTCAAGGGCGGAGGCTCCGGCACTTCGGGTGGGGCACGCCCGCGCACACAAGGGGAAGAGAAGGAGGAGGGGGTCGCGCGGGGAGGGGGAGGGGCAGCGGGGGAGGCCCGCCGGGGAGGACGCACCGTAAGCCTGGCCCTGCAGGTCGTACTGCTGCATGCGGTAGACGGTGAACTCGTGCGCCGCGTCGGCAGCGGGCAGCGGCGGCGCCACGAGCAGTAGCACGGCGGGCAAGAAGACGATGAAGCTGAGGGGCAGGCACGAGGCCTTCAGCATGTTCTCCAGCACCTCGCCCGCCTCCTCCAGCATTCTGGCGGCCGGGCAGGGGCGGCCCCGCTATCTGCGGGGCTCCGGCAGAGACTTGGATGGCGGGTACGGATCGGGATCGGGCTCCCGAGGCTCGGACTTCAGGTCCGCCGGCAGCACAGCGGCATGGACAACCCTGGGGTCCTTCAGGCAGCGCCGCGTACACCCCCGCCGCCGCTGCCGCTTTGCCTCCTGGGAAATGTAGTCTTAGCAGCACTAGGGAAAGGACTTGTTCTCAGGGCGCGCTTAGCCTCATGGGAGTCGTAGTCCTTCGGGGGTCCTGGGGAGGAGCGAAGCGTTGACAGGCGGGCACAAATGCCTTTGGGAGATGTAGTCTCCTTGGCCAGGGTGGCTGGGTCACCAGCCCCTACAGAGCACGTGGAGTTCCGAATGTTAATTTTAGCATTCCGGGAGGATGCTCTGGCAGAGCAGCCACGTGGAGCTTAGATTTAACTCAGCTCTGCTCCTCTATTGTGGGATCCTGGGCAAATGCCTTGACTTCTATTGGCCTCAGTATTCTCACCTGTAAAATGACGGGATTCAAAGCAGAGAGAGCCTGTCCTACAGTGGGGCGGTCCTGGGTTCAAATGTGACCTCTGATACTTCCCAACTGTGTGACCCCGGGCAAGTTACTTAACCCGGATTGCCCAGCCCTTATTATCTCTCTTCTAAGAATTAATACTAAGGCGGGGCAGCCAGGAAGTACCCGCTTTTCTTCTCATTTTAGCTCAATTGGTTTCTAAAAGTACAAAAAATGCTTATGGCAAAGAATGCTCTCCATGTCCAAATGCGGGTCAAAGCATAGGATTTTTCACTTTAGTTTATTTGGGTTTCTATTGGGGGGGTTTGGTTTTATGTGAATATTCTCTTACAAAAATGAACACTATGGAAATGTATTTTGCATGATAATACATGTATAACCCAGATCAAATTGCTTGCCAGCTCTGGGAAAATAGAAAGGAGGGAGACAATTTGGATCATATAACTAGAAAACTCACGTAGAAACTTGTTATCACATGTAATTGTAAAATAAAATTTACTTATAATAAAAATCTTAAAAAAATAAATTGGCAAGAAAGCATAAAATAAAAAATTTTAAAGTCCAAAAAATGGGGCAGCTAGGTGGCTCAGTAGATAGAAAGCCAGGCCTGAGCCAGGAGGACCTGGGTTCAAATGTGGCCTCAGATCCTTCCTATCTCTATGAATATCTCCTAGCCCTTATGACTTTTCTGCCTTAGAACCAATACTTAGTATCAAGTCTAAGGCAAAAGGTAATGGGTTTTGTTTGGTTTTTTACACTTTTATTTTATTTTTAAATTATATCTTTATTTTATTCCAATAACGAATTTCCATATGAGTTTTCCAAGGTTACATGATTCATGTTGTCTCTCTCTCCCTTCCCAGAGCTGACAAGCAATTCCACTGGGTTATACATGTATTATTGCCCAAAACCTATTTGCATATTATTCAATTTTGTAAGTGAGTAATCTTATAAAACCAAAACCCCCAAATCATCTACCCAAATAAACAAGTGATAGATTGTATGAAGTAATGGAATCTTATATTTAATTTTAAAATGATAAAATTTTAAAGTGTAAAAACTTGTTAACAGCAGTCAAATTGAACATCTCTATCTCTTGGTTATAAACTCTTCCCCCTCTCTAGTAATTTCTTCCATTCTCCTTTCACTTGTTTATGATGTCTTTATGTCTAAATCATGTATCCATTTGTTGCTTCCAACAAACATTTATTCTGTTTTATTTATTATATTTATATTTATTCTATACAGAGAATAAAAAGAAAGGCAGAAAGCAGTGCCTGCTCTCAGGGAGTTCCCATTTCAATTGGAGTGACCAGCTGTACATAGAGGTAAATGTCTCCAAAAGGCCACCTACAATAAACTATGCTTTCCTTCCTCTGTCTTCTTAACCACTTACATTCCTCCTCCTCCTGATCTCATCATTCCACTGAAACCACTCTGTCCAAACCTCCCATGATCTCCTAGTTCCCAAAGCCAGTGGCAGTCTCCATCCTTATTCTCCCCCACCCCTGTGCAGCCTTTGATGCCATGGATCGTTCTCTCCTCCTTGAGACTCTCTCCTCTCTTGGTTTTCGGGACGCCCCCTTCTCCTGGTTCCCCTCCTACCTCTCTGAGGACTGCTCTCTGTCTCCTTTGCTGGGATCCTCCTCCAGATCATGCCTTCTAATTGTAAGGGGCCCTCTTCTCTTCCCGCCTCCACTACTTCACTTGGTGAAGCCCTCCATCATCAGCTCCCATTTCCATGCTGATTCTCAAATCTACCTCTCCTGCCCCAGACTCTCTGCTGACCTCGAATTTCACATCTCCGACTGCCTCTTGGACATCTCAAACTCAACGCCTCCAAAACGGCACTCATTACCTTTGCCCCCCGACCTTCCTCCATTCCTCATTTGCCTTTTACTTTGGAGGGCAGCATCGTCTCAATCCCTTAGGCTTCCAACCTAGGAGTCATCTTGACGCCCTCTCTCTCTCTCTCCCTCCCTCTCTTTCTCCCTCTCTCTGTCTCTGTCTCTCTGTCTCTCTGTCTGTCTCTGTCTATCTCTCTCTCTGTCTCTCTGTCTCTCTGTCTATCTCTCTCTCTCTGTCTCTGTCTCTCTGTCTCTCTCTCTGTCTCTCTCTCCCTCCCTCTCTTTCTCCCTCTCTCTGTCTCTGTCTCTCTGTCTCTCTCTCTCTCTCTCTGTCTCTCTTTCTCTCTGTCTCTGTCTCTCTCTGTCTTTCTCTCTCTCTGTCTCTGTCTCTCTGTCTATCTCTCTCTCTGCGTCTCTCTCCCTCCCTCTCTTTCTCCCTCTCTCTGTCTCTGTCTCTCTGTCTCTCTCTCTATCTGTCTCTGTCCCTGTCTCTGTCTCTCTCTCTTTCTCTCTCTCTCTTTCTCTCTCTGTCTCTCTGTCTATCTCTCTCTCTGTCTCCCTGTCTCTCTCTCTGTCTCTCTTTCTCTCTGTCTCTGTCTCTCTTTCTCTCTTTCTGTCTCTCTCTCTCTCTGTCTCCCTCTCTCTCTCTCTCTGTCTCTCTCATTTTCTCTCTGTCTCTCTGTCTCTGTCTTTGTCTCTCTCTGTCTGTCTCCCTGTCTCTCTCTCTGTCTCTCTTTCTCTCTCTGTCTCTCTGTATCTCTCTGTCTCTGTCTCTCTCTCTGTCTCTCTTTCTCTCTGTCTCTCTGTCTACCTCTCTCTCTCTCTCTCTTTCTCTCTCTCTCTGTCTCTGTCTCTCTGTCTATCTCTCTCTCTCTGTCTCTCTCCCTCCCTCTCTTTCTCCCTCTCTCTGTCTCTGTCTCTCTGTCTCTCTCTCTATCTGTCTCTGTCCCTGTCTCTGTCTCTCTCTCTTTCTCTCTCTCTCTTTCTCTCTCTGTCTCTCTGTCTATCTCTCTCTCTGTCTCCCTGTCTCTCTCTGTCTCTCTGTATCTCTGTCTCTGTCTCTCTCTCTCTGTCTCTCTCTGTCTCCCTCTCTCTCTCTCTGTCTCTCTCATTTTCTCTCTGTCTCTCTGTCTCTGTCTTTGTCTCTCTCTCTCTGTCTCCCTGTCTCTCTCTCTGTCTCTCTGTATCTCTCTGTCTCTCTGTATCTCTCTGTCTCTGTCTCTCTCTGTCTCTCTTTCTCTCTGTCTCTGTCTCTCTCTCTGTCTCTCTTTCTCTCTGTCTCTCTGTCTACCTCTCTCTCTCTCTCTCTGTCTCTTTCTCCCTCCCTCTCTTTCTCCCTCTCTCTGTCTCTGTCTCTCTCTCTGTCTGTCTCTGTCTCTCTCTCTCTGTCTCTGTCTCTCTCTGTCTCTGTCTCTGTCTCTTTTTCTCTCTCTCTGTCTCTCTCTTTTTCTCTCTCTCTCTGTCTCTGTGTCTATCTCTCTCTGTGTCTCTGTGTGTGTGTGTCTCTCTGTCTGTCTGTCTGTCTGTCTGTCTGTCTGTCTCTCCTTTTGATTTCACCTCTGCAGCATCTCTTGAATAAGCCCCCTCCTCTCCTCTGACACTACCACCCTCTAGTGCAGACCCTCATCACCTCCCACCTGGACCCCTGCCTCAAGTCTCTCCCCACTTCCATCCATCCTCCATTCAGCCCAAAGTGACTTTCCTAAAGCCCAGGTTCAACCACATCATACATCCAACAACACAGAAAACCCTAGTGGCTCCCCATTTCCTCCAGGATCAAAAGCAAAATGCTCCGTTTAGCATTCGAAGCCCTTCCCAGCCTAGTACCTCCCTCTCCAACTTTCCAGGCTTCTTACACCTTACTCCCCAACTTTATCTGTTGGTTTCCAGTCGAGTGACACCAGCCTCCTGACGGGGCTATGAACAAGGCCCTCCGTCCCTGAGCTCTGGGTGTCCCCAAGCCTGGAACATTCTCCCTCCTGTGACCTGATTACCTCTCTGGCTCCCTTTAAGTCTCCACTAAACACCGCCATCTTTTTTTAAACCTGCACCTTCCATCTCAGAACCAATACTTGCAGCTTACCAAATATTAGTCACTTAATATGTATTCACACAGCAAAAAAGAGAGAGAAGAAGAAGAAAGAATAGGGGAAAAGGAGGAGAATGAGGGACAGAATGTGTCCCTGGGGAATTCTGAGGGAGGCATGTCAGAAATCTTTCAGCTAGTTTGTCTTTTTTTTCTGCTTCTATTTTTTCCCATGACTCCATGATTCTTGTCTCCCTCTCCCCTCCCGGAGTTGACGAGTGATTCCACTGGGTTGTACATTTATAATAGGATATTTAGTCTTGATGAGGGAGAAAAATATTGGGGATGGCAATCCCTCCTCCCATCTTATGGACACAGAGTGGGGAAGGTAACTCCTCAGATCACACAGAACTGGGGCTAGGATTAAGAAGAGAAGGGAAGTGTTTCAGACAAGTCAATAAGCTGGTTTTTTCTTGTTTTTGTTTTTTTAACTCTTACCTTTGTCCTTTCAATTTTAAGGCAGAAGGGTAAGGGCTAGGCAAACAGGTTAAGTGACTTGCTCAGGGTCACACCCATAGAATGTATCAGAGACCAGATTGGAACCCTGATCCTCCTGACTCCAGGTCTGGCATTCTATTCCCCAATAAATAGTTTTTAAAAATAAAACTTTATCTGTTGGTTCCAAGGCAGAAGAGTGGTAAGGGCTAAGCAATGGAGGTGAAGTGACTTGCCCAGGGTCACACAGCTAGGAAGTATCCGAAGCCACTTTTTTTTTTTTAAACGCTTACCTTCCATCTTGGAATCCATACTGTGTATTGGTTCCAAGGCAGAAGAGTGGTAAGGGCTGGGCAGTGGGGGTTAAGTGACTTGGGAGGCCATTTTTCAACCCAGGACCTCCTGTCTCCAGCCCTGGCTCTCTCTGCACTAAGCACCCCTGAATCAATGCTGTCTTGCAACGTTCCAGCTAAGAACCACCCTGATAACGGAGGCCCATGTCTCCAGGACAGGTTCTCAGTTGACCAGGGACTCACCCATGATGGCCACCAGGGGGAGCCAATGACCAACGAGCCTAGTTGATTAATTTCTACGAGAAACAGCAGCTGTGCCCAGGGCATGAGGGGATGCCCTTTCCATCAAGAAGCCTGTGTTCTCTGGGCCCAGGTGTGTGGTCCAGACCCGCTTCAGTCCTGGGGAAGTGTGGGCTCCCCCGAGAGGCTCCCCTTGGCTCACACTGGCTCATTTAGGTCCCCACTCCAGCCCGCCAGGGGAAAATCGCTTAGGTTTAGGTTTGGGCTCATGTCTAGGGTCTTCCCAAAGGCAGTGGGACAAAGATGCTCAGCATACCGTGAATCTGGTATGGGACAGGTATTTTATCTCCTACATGCAGAGGAATATTAAACCTAGAACACTCATGAGCATGCACCGACAGAAAAGACTCGAAACGCAATTCAGTGACAGCAGAACCACTCTATGGTCCCAGGAGGCTGAGCCTCCCTCTCTCACCCAGGCTGGAAGGGTTCGGGCTACTCACAGACCCACACTGCCCCTGATCATTTCATAGCTTGGACCTGTTCTATTTCTTCCTTTCCTTCTTTCTCTTTGTCTCTTCCTTTCTTTCCTTCTTTCTCTCTTTCTCCCTTCCTTTCTTCCTTTTTTCCTTTCTTCTTTCCCTCCTTCTCTTCTTCCTCCCTTCCTCCCTTTCTTTTTCTTTCTCTTTCTTTACTTCTTTCTCTTTGCCTCTTCCTTTCCTTCTTTCCTTCTTCCTTTCTTTTTCTTTCTTCCTTTCTTTCCATCTTTTTCTTTCTTCCTTCTCTCCAGATTCAGTGTGGACACCCGTTTGGTATAAGCCACTGCAGCTCCAGAGCTCAAGAAATCCACCAGCCTCAGGCTCCCTAATTACTGGATTACAGCTGGGCACCACTCTACCAGGGAAGTTGTGGCTTACATCTCCTATAAAGCAATTTGAAGCTCGGCTGAATGAGTATTGTTACATTGCACTTTCATGCTACAATGTCTTCTCAGAGTCCTGGTTGGTCTCCCTGTCTCAAATCTCTTCTCAGCTGTTAAATAGATTTTCCAAAAAAGTGGGGGGAGGGCCCACATGTGCAACTGGGTGGCTCAGTGGATAGAGCACCAAGCCTGGAGCTGGGAGATCCTGGGTTCAAATCTGACCTCAGACACTTCCTAGTTGTGTGATCCTGGGCAAGTCACTTCACTTCCATTGCCCAGCCCAGGGGTCCCCAAACTTTTTACACTGGGGGCCAGTTCACTGTCCCTCAGACCATTGGAGGGCCGGACTATAAAAAGCTAACCCTAACCCCAACCTGGTGGCAGTATACACAGTGCGGAATCCCCTCCCCCAGATGGCCACTCTGTGCAGCCACCAGAAGTAGTACTGTGGCACCGCCACACACAGTGCTCCTCTCACTGACCACCAATGAAAGAGGTGCCCCTTCCGGAAGTGGGCTGGGGGCCGGATACATGGCCTCAGGGGGCCGCAGGTGTTTGGGGACCCCTGGCCCAGCCCTTTTTGCTCTAAGACAGAAGGCAAGGGTTGTTGGGTTTTTAAGTGCAGGTCTGAGTGTCTCCCCCCACTACTCAATAAATACTAGGGGCTCCCTATTCTAGGATCAAATGGGGCATCCTCTTTGGCATCTGAAGTTTTGCACCTCGGCTTCACACAGGGAAGGTCACATGCCCTTGAGCCCATTTATCATCTACAAGCATTCCTCCTTCCTAAGCCATAACTCTGAAGTTCCTCTGACTGCCGAGAGTTGGTTTGCCTCAGGATGTAATCACAGAGACCAGGTAAGGAGACACTAATATATCTTCTTTTGATTTAGAGGGAGGATGGGGATAGGGGTGCGCTGGAGCCAGCTTGAACTAACTGGACTTGATTCTTTTTTCCCCAGAAACCTCAGTTATTTTTTTTAATAACTCTTACCTTCCATCTTGGAGTCAATACTGTGTATTGGCTTCAAGGCAGAAGAGTGGTAAGGACTAGGCACTGGGGGTCAAGTGACTTACCCAGGGTCACACAGCTAGGAAGAGTCTGAGGTCAGATTTGAACCCAGTACTTAGCATTGATTCTAAGAAGGTAAAGGTTAAAAAATATATATATTGAGTATTGGTTGTAAGGCAGAAGAGTGGTAAGGGCTAGGCAATGGGGGTCAAGTGACTTGCCCAGGGTAACACAGCTGGGAAGTGTCTGAGGTCAGATTTGAACCTAGGACTTCCCATCTCTAGGCCTGGCTCTCCATTGTAAAAAATAGACTCGAATACAAGACTACAATCCTCACAAGCCTTTGCTCCACTTCCCCAAGATGCTTTGTAATCTCACGGGAATTCTGAGGTGGGCCGAGATCGAGGAAGGATTTAAGCTGATGGCAAAGGTTTTGGGGGCTCTTTTGGACTTCTGTTTTGGAGCAGAGGCGTCTCTTCCATGATGTGAGGTTATTTTGTCTAGACCTCTGGCCTAGGCACGTGTTTCTTACTTGTATATTCTTTAATCCTTCATCCTTAATAAACCTCTAAAAAATATAATACTCCTTGCAGAGAGAAACTAATTTCTACCTGCCTCAGTCTCCCCTAATTTTTAATCTTTACACCATCCACTGAGCTACCAGCTACCCCCTAGAAATCTGGGTTAGTAAACATTTATCCACATATCCTTGGCGGAGACCAATTTCCCCCCTTTGTGATCGAAGTGCAGTTGTTTCAGTCATGTCTGACTCTTTGTGACTCCTTTTTGGAATTTTCTTCACAGGGTAAGGGAGGGAGGAAGGGAAGGAGGAGGAAGGAGAGTGAAGGGATTGGCTTCCTCCTCCGTTACTTATGGGGAGAGGTGAGCCAGGGGGATGCTGTTGGAGAAATGGAGGAGAGGGCCCTGGAGAGGGATTTGATTCAGTGAGGTGACCCTGTGTCTCCCTGTAACAGGGGAGGTCAGCACTGTCTCTGTGAGACAAGACTACCCTTGGGAATTTCCACCTCCCAAGGGGGCATCAACCGCCAGCCCCCAGGGGTTTAGCTGCCAAGGAAACGGTGGCGGCTTCCTTGATCAGAGATCCTGAGTCACAGGTTCTCTCCTTGCGAGAACTTGATCCCTAAGACAAACCCAAAGCCAAAGTCTAAATATTTCCAAATGGTTCACTGAGGTTATTTGGAGCAGGTGATGGCCAAGGTATGAGGGGGAAAGGGAGGCGGCCGAAGGGGAGCCCTAAAGGTTGCCCCCCGGCAGACTGGCTTTCCAGAGTCTGGGGGCCAGCAGCCACTGAGCCTTGGCCTCTTTCTCCACCGACTGCTTCTATGCTTAACTAAATCCCAAGTTCCATCCCAAAGGGGTAAATAAGAGAGAAATCAGGGAGGTGGATCAGGTGGCTCAAAACCAGAGTGAGTCCAACAAGATCCCTGTTGAGAAGCCCACAGATGACGGTTGGCCCCCAGTGAAGGTATTTGAGGGTCCCAGAAGGCCTGGATGGGCTCCTGTCCGCTGCCAGAAAAACCACCTTCCCTCTTCACTTCCCAGGCTGGAAGTAAGTCCTCCTATCCAAAGTTCCAGGCAGCTCTCAGAACGGACAGAATTCTTCTCCCTTCCCCTGCTGCTTCTCCAGGCGATCTGTCAATCGGGCTTCCTTACTTTATAACAGATACTGGAGTGGGTTTCCATTTCCTTCTCCAGCTCCCTGGACAGACGAGGATATTGAGGCAAACAGGATGAAATGACTTGCCCAGGGCCATACAGCTAGTCTGAGGCCATATTCAAACTCAGGGAGATGAGTTTTCCTGACTCTAGGACCAGCCCCTCGCTGCCCAGTCCCCTACTATGTGACCATAATTCTGTCATAGAACCATGAATTTAAGTCAGAAAGGAGCCTTCATGTACAACTCCCCTCGTCCTACAGATGAGGAAACGGAAGCCCCAAAAGGTTAAATGACTTGCTTATGGTCACACCGATAGCTTCTGAGGGAGGATTCAAACCCAGATCTCCTTGTTCTCTCCACTACACCGTGCTGCCTTCATTCAGCTTCTCCTGGTGCCTAAACTATTCTTCCTCAGCCTCCAGTCGTTCAGCCCCTTCTTGAATCTTGATGGTCTCACTTTCCTCCCTCCAAAAACTCTCCAGGCCTCTGGTTCAGCTCTACATTGTGCCCTACCCTTAAGTTCCACGGCCCTCTCATTCCTTTCCTTGGATCCCTCCAAGCATCTAGTCAACTCTCTGCTTCTGCTCTCTTGCTGGCAAATGCCAGGAGAGGAGCCAGGTTCACCCCACACGGATGTGACCCAACATGCTTTGGGTCCTCCTCCCCTCTGCCCACCACCCTTTTCATCTCCCCTGGCTGACTCTCCCTGACACTCCTCAAACACTCCATGCGGCTCCTCCCCTCGTTAGAGGACATCTCTTACTTGGCTGGAAAAATTAATGGGGGGGAAGTCTCCCCACTTCTGTACTTCCCGTCCCCTCAGCGACATCCTGCCCTCTCTCCCCCTCTGGGCTCGTCTCGAAGGAACAGAGAACCCTCGTTCTTGGCAGTGCCAACGTCTCACCTTGTGCTCTCGGTCTGGGGTGTGCTTGAGCCAATTCATCCTGACCAACTGTGTTTTTTTTCAACTTTCCCTTCTGCCTTAGTATCAGTTCTAAAACAGAGGGGCAGCTAGTGGCTCAGTGGAGTGGGAAGTCCTGACTTCAGATACTTCCTAGCTGTGCAAGTCTTGCTTAGCTCTTTTTCTAAACCTCCTTACCGTATCTTAGAATCAATACTGCGTATTGGTTCCAACGCAGAAGAGCAATCAGGGCTAGGCAACTGGGGGCGGGGGGAGGTAAGTGACTTGCCCAGGGTCACACAGATAGGAAGTATCTGAGGCTAGATTTGAACCCAGTTCCTCCCATCTCAGTCCCCAGTTGTCTAGCTTTTACCACTCTTCTGCCTTGCAACAAACACTTAGTATCTATTCAAAGATAGAAGGTAAGGGTTAAAAAAAAAATTCTAAAAGAGTGGTAAGGACCGGGCAACTGAGATTAAGTGACTTGCCCAAGGTCACATAGTTAATAATATCTATAATGCATCCATAACCATTGAATGAAGCCTGTCCCAAATCTCTCCTCATGTCCTCCTGACTCCAAGCTTGGCACTCTACCCACTGTGCTACCAAGCTGTCCCCAATTGTTAACTTTTTAATGTGAGCAATTATACTTTGGAGAAGGCCATATGGTACAAATGGGTGCAATTTTTTGTTATTCATTGACTAGGCTTATGAAAGGGTTTAAGGGAATGTTAATGATGGAGAAGACAAAGTTTTTCCTGTGTACATTTTTGGGGAGAGAGGCTGCTATTGAACATTTGCCCCTGCATCCCAGTTTGGGTCCCATCCTTTTTGCCTCCCCCAAGAACTTGCCCTTTTGATCACCTTTCCCTCCCTAATTACCCATCTCCCTTTCGTCATGATGCAGGAGCCATAGAACCAGCCTCAGAACTAGGAAGCCCTGGGTTCCAGTCCTACCTCGGACGAATGCTGGCTGGTGAACCCTCTCAGAGACCTTACTTTCTCCCACTATAGATTTCAGAGAAGCTGTCAGCTTGACTTAGTAGATGGAACTTCCTCATCCATTTGTTCCCTCTACCAATGAACTCTTTGCAGGTCCACTCCCTGTTTCTATCTCATCCAGATCCTCTATTGTCTTCCCTGCCTTTTAGAAATAGGGCCAAACCTGCCGCCATCATTAAAAGATCTTCATTTGACTCTTGTGTCTCCTGGAGTCATCTTATGCCTGTTTCTTTCATTGTGAAACTTCGAGGGAAAAAACCGCTGCCCAGAGTCCTTCACTTTCTCACCTTCCCGCCCATTTCTCAATTCCTGCTGTCTGGTTTCTGTCCCCACCGTTTGAATGAGCCTCCTTCTCCTGACCCCTCTGCAGTGTCTGGCAGAGCTGACCATCCCCCCCTTCCAGATTCGCTCTTCTCCCTCCGCTTCCTGCCTGCCTTCTGTCATGGTCCTCTTCTTGTGTACCAGCCGCTTCTCATTCCCACGTCCCACCCTCCATGTTGGGACTGCCCAACGACAGTGGCCAAGGCCCTCTCGCCTCCTCTTGCTACAATTTCTCTCCATTTATTTTTTATACATTCTTCATGAATTTATCATGAACACATTGTATTCTCTTAGTTAAGGCATGTGGGTGGGTTGGGGCGTATCACTGGACTTGGAACTCAGGAAAGCCTAAGCTTCAATCCAATCTCAACTTTTTCCTAGCTCCGGAACCCTAGGCAAGTCACTTAACTTCTGTCTGCCTCAGTTTCCTCAACTATAAAATGGGAATAATACATATTATCAACTCACTATAATACTTCTATTGGTATATCATATATAATATGAAACAAATATGTCATCATTCATAATAAATGCAGCGAGGTGGCACAGTGGCTAGAACATGGGTCTGGAGTCATGAAGACTCCTCTTCCTGACTTTAGATTTGACCTTAGACACTTTCTGGCTGGGCCCCCTGGACACTTACTTGCCTATTTGCCTTGGTTTCCTCATCTGTAAAATGATCTAGAAAAGGAACTGGCCAACCACTCCAGGTCTTTTGCCAAGAAAACCCCAAAGAGTTGGATACATCTGAAAAATGACTCAACAATGAAAGTAATAATAATAATACCTACCAGCCACAGGGTTGTTGTGAGGATTGAATGAGATAAAATGTATGAAGTGCTTTGAAAACCATAAAGGGCTATATAATAATTATTATAGTCTGTGCTATTGTATAGTTTAATTATTATTAGAATTAAATGTAAAAAGTTGAAGGACTCCTGCCCAATAAAATGCCTGGCACAGAGTGGGCAACTGACAAATACTTTTTCTTTTTAACCCCTTGCCTTCCACCTTAGAGTCAATACTATATATGCATTGGTACCAAGGCAGAAGAGTGGTAAGGGCTAGGCAATGGGGGAAGTGTCTGAGGGCAGATTTGAACTCAAGACTCCTTGTCTCTAAGCCTGCCTCTCTATCTACTGAGCCACCCAGCTGCCCCCATCTTCTTCTTAAGTCCTTCAGCACTAAGGGTACCCGACTTTACTCTTCATGGTATGAAGTGGCCAAAGGATTCAAGAATCGTCAATGTCAGAGGTGAAAGAGACCTTAGAGATCATCTCATCCAATCTCCTCGGTTAGAGACGAGGAAACGTTAGCACAAATCATAACTCGATGTGGCTTCATTTGAACGTGATTCCTCTGATTCCAAATCGCTCATTCTTTCCATGGTAGCACAAAAAGATCCATTTATTCATCAGAGGAGGGAAGGCCCAGCCAGGAGGGGAGCGAGGGTGAGTGAGTAGGGAGAGCACAGGCTGTGCCAAGTACTTTCTACAAATATGATCTCATTTGATCTCAGAAAAAACAAGAAAATAGGATCCCTGGGTTAGCCCACTCTCCTTTGCTAAAAAGAACACAAAAATTCTAGCATTTCCCCATAACTGAGAAAGATCTCAAAAGTCGAGTTCAGCCCCAACGGATTTCTTTCAGAACATCCTGGAACAGTGGTCATCCAGGCTCTGCTTGAAGACCTTCAAGAATGGGGAGCTCACTCCCCCTAGAAGAGGGCCATTCCATTATCAGACAAAGTTCCCCACAGGCTGAGAAACACTGGCCAGTAACTGAGCCTGTTTCTACAGGATCTTCAATTGAAAGCTATTAGTGACCTTGTTTTAGTCTTGTTTAACTCTTTGTGACCCTATTTGGTGGTTTTCTTGTCAAAGATACAGGAGGGAGTTGCCATATCCTTCTCTGGTTCATTTTACAGTTGAGGAAACTGAGGCAAACAGGGTTGAGTGATTTGTCACATAGCTAGGAAGTATCTAATGCCAGATTTAAACCCAGGTCCTCCTGGCTTCAGGCCTAGCACTCTATCCACTCTAGCTGCCCCATTGGGGAGGGGGAGGCCTTAGGGATCACCTAGTTCAAGCCTCTCATTTTACATACTACTGTATTTACTGTTACATAAGCTTATTTACTACATTTTGTCAGTGTTTTGTTTTCATCCGTTTTGCCCATACACCTCCCCTTCCCCACTTCCCCACTCCCTCTGACAAAGAAACCATCTAAGATACCCAACGCCCAAGACTGGATCAGACAATATAAACGCTATTTCATCCCGGTAGTCCCCCACCTTTTTCTGGGAGACGAGAGAGAGGTTTCACTATTTGTTCTTGGGGATCTTCCTTTTTTCGGTCACTCAGAAGTCAGCTTCCTTTAGCAATCGTTTCATTTACGCCGATATAGCCAGGGAGGATATTGTTCTCTTTGGTCTTCCTAATGGCACTCTGCAGCACGCCATAGAACTCTTCTGATATATTATCAAAGAGGAATATGTAAAATGCTTTGCAAGCCTTGAAGCACCAGATCAATGGCAGCCATTATTTTTAGCTGTTATCATATTTCTTTGAATTCTTTAGATTCATTGTTCCTTACTGCAAAACAATATTTCATCCGTTTGCTCGCCCTCTTCTTTTTGAGCCACTCTCCAATGGATGACCTCCACGTCATTCTCCAGGCTTTACTACCACAAAGGAAATGGATGTCAATATTTTAGCATATGTGGGATCTTTGCTTCTGTCTTTGATTTTCTTAGGGACAGATACCCAATAGTTAGGATGCTGCCTCAACGGGGACGGATCATTGAGTCCCTTTTCTTGAATAATTCCAAATTAAAATTCAGAACAACCAACCACCTCATCTGTTTTTAAAGCCTTACCTTCTGTCTTAGTATTAATTCTAAGATAGAAGAGTGCCAAGGATGAGGCAATGGGGGTTATGGGACTTGCCCAGGGTAACACAGCTAGGAAGTGTCTGAGGCCAAATTTGAACCCAAGCCCTTCAGTCTCCAGGCCTAGCACTCTATTCACTGTGCTACCTAACTGCACCCCAACCACCTCATTTTATAGAGGAAAAAACTGAGATCCTTAAAGGTTAAGGCTGTGTTGGAAAATCTACGTCATGAGTGTTGGAGGGGTTGCTCCCCTCCCCTTCTCCACACACCTGAGAACATTTCTCCCATCACCTGCCTCTCTGCCTGGCAGTCCAATGAGAGCACTTCCTCCCTCCCCTGTCTGGGGTAAGGCAGGGGGTTCACATATGGTGTGAGGATTGCAGTTTGGGCACTGGATCTCTGAAAGGTTTGCCATCACTGGGTTAAGGCATTTGCTTAAAGGTCACAGGGGTGGCAGGCCTTCAGACTTTAAACCCAGTGATCCTTCCATTGTCTCATGCTGCCTCCTTTTCATCCCTTCATCCAGGCGTTCATCCACCACCCTTCCACCCATCCATTGATCTATGCCCCACTCATCCATCCATCGTCTATTCATCCATCCATCCCTTATCCATCCATCCATCCCTTATCCATCTCTCCATCCATCATCCATCCCTTATCCATCCATCCATCCATCCATCCCTTATCCATCCATTCATCCCTTATACATCTATCCATTCCTTATCCATTCATCTGCCCATCCCTTATCCATCCATCCATCCCTTATCCATCCATCATCCATCCCTTATCCATCCATCCATCCATCCCTTATCCATCCATCCATCCATCCATCCCTTATCCATCCATCCATCCCTTATACATCTATCCATTCCTTATCCATTCATCCGCCCATCCCTTATCCATCCATCCATCCCTTATCCATCCATCATCCATCCATCCACCCATCCCTTATCCATCCATCCATCCCTTATCCATCTATCCATCCATCATCCATTCATCCATCCATCTACCTATTCCCTATCCATCTCCCCATCCATCTAGCCATTAAACAACCATTTAGTAAGATCTTCCTATATAATGTAGACATTTGTTTTGCTTGCCTATTAAAGGATAACCGTACTACATGTGTTACAAAAGTTGTTTTTTTTTTCTTTTAAATGGGGTGGAGGAGGAGGAAGGAGAGAAAATAAATGTTTGTTCATTGAAAATTTAAATAAAATTTGAGATCTGAAAAAAAGGCTTCTTTTGTGTAGAATCCAATGTTGGACACTGCCGGAGGGAGTTAGAGTCAGAAGACTTGAGTCTTGGGTCTTTGGGCCAGTGATTCCCTGCCTCTGGGCTCCAGTCTCTTCACTGGATTCATCCCTTGGAGTTCTATATTGATGATCTTCAAGTATGTAAAAGTGAAGAGATTGGGGATCTCTCCAAACACAAAATCTCAGCCAAGATGCTGTGCGTGCCTTGTGGAGCTCAGAGTCCTTCTATGAGGTCACCCTCCTGTGAGTCCTCCAGAAGAGGAATGCACTCAATGCACTGGATTAGGAGGGGCCAGCACTGATAACTCTAGAATATAGGCTCTTAATAACAAACACTTGGGGACAGCTGGGCGGCTCAGTGAATTGAGAGCCAAGCCCAGAGATGGGACGTCCTGGGTTCAAATCTGGCCTCAGGCACTTCCTAGCTGGGTGACCCTGAGCAAGTCACTTGACCCCATTTCCTGGCCCTTAGGGCTCTCCTGCCTTGGATTCTAAGGCTGAAGGTAAAGGTTTGAAAAACAAAAAACACTCAACACTTTTCCATATCTTCCTGGTAGAAATGCAGCTGGCTCCCACCCAAGGAGGAGACCAGGGACTCCCTTCATATTTATGACCAATATCATCTGAGACAACTCTCTGGTGTCTGGTATCTCTTTCAGAAAGGACTCATCTCGGTACTAAAGCTAGGGTGTTAGCTATTTCCTCCTTAACGGTCACTACCTCATACCCTCCCACATCCATCACCAGCCCTGTGCTTCCTGTTTCCAAGGCAATGGGTGTGGGGGGAGGGAAGCCGAAAAGGGGATGTTTCTGGGGCTTCATACAGGTCTGGGTCTACCCAAAAGGTGGCTTGAAGGTCAAGATCAAGAATGAAACTTCAGAAAATGTTTATTGGCTATGACTTGGGGCTCTGCTTCCCTTCTAGGATGGGAGCAGAGAATCTCAGCCAGAAGGGTTAGGTTCAGTTTTTCTGTGAGAAAATTTTGTTCCCTCTGCAATATCCCTGGAAAATGGTCTCCAACCTCTTTGGAGATCTCCAGTCTGTTTTCCAATGCCCACTATGCCTAGAACCTAGAACCACAGAACACCCAGCTAAAAAAAACCACCTCAAAACAAAGTATGCCAGAGCCAAAAGTGATCTTAGAACAGAGAATGTCAACGCCGAGAGGGATCTTAGAACAAAGAAGAGGGGCCTTGAGCCGAGAGAGCCCTTAGAACACAGAATATTAGAGCTGGGAGCGAGGACTCTCATTTGCTAGAGGAGGATATTCAAGGCCAGGAAGGGGAAGAGATTTTTCCCAAGATGAAATAGCAAGTTGCTGGTCGAGTTGAAACTAGAACTCAAGTCTCCTGACTGCCAACCCAGACCTCCTTCCATTGTTCTCAGAAAATGCAGAAAAGAGGCAGGCTGGGGAATGGGAGAAGGAGGAGGGAGGCCATGGGAGCTTCATCAGCAAAAAGAGGAGGTGAGGGGTGACTGTGGTCCCTGGGGGTAGAAAGCAAAGCTTTCCCTGGCATCCCTGCTGGCATCTGGGCTCAGGGCTCTGCACTGCCTACCTCCAATGGTTATAGATGGTGCCTTACACTCCACATCTCAGAAAATGGCAGCCACCTCCCTACCGTGGCCCGGCACTCCCTGAAAGTTCCTCTTTAACTTGCGAAAAATAATGTTTAAAAGTGAGAAGAAAAGATCGTGGGGACAGGGAGGCGGAGAGAGCGGCCTTTCCAAATGGTCTCAGCCCAGGGGTCTTCGTGTCTGAGGCTGGCAGTCACATCCCCCAGAACTAAAGAGAGGGAAGGGTGAGAAAAGGAAGGGAAGTGAGAGGAAGAGCCTCTGTTGGTAAAAACCCAGATAACGGTTATCTGGAGGGCCCTCACTCAACTCCTCTCAGTACACACGATCACATAATTAACGCACACACTCATAGACCTTGCCTCCGTTACACATAAGCCATAGGACTTTGGACAAGGCTCTCCCTTTCCATGGACCTCATTCCTCATCATAAGGGATGGGACCGGATCAGTAATTCCTTTTTTAACCCCTTACTTTCTGCATCAACTGAGACAGAAGAGCAAAGGTTAGGCAAAAGGACTGGATCAGTAATTCCTTTTTTAACCCCTTACTTTCTGCAACAACTCTAAGACAGAAGAGCAAAGGTTAGGCAAAAGGACTGGATCAGTAATTCCTTTTTTAACCCCTTACTTTCTGCAACAACTCTAAGACAGAAGAGCAAAGGTTAGGCAAAAGGAGTTAAGTGACTTGCTCAGGGTCACACAGCTACTGAGATCAGTCATCCTTAACTCTTTTTTTTGTGTCCTTTATTGATCCCTTTAGCCGGCAGCTTAGGGAAGCCTTTCTCAGAATCAAGTTTTTATTTTATTTTATTTTTTAAACCCTCACCTTCCATTTTAGAAACCATACTGGGTATTGGTGCCAAGGCAAAAGAGTGGTACAGGCTAGGCAGTGGGGGTGAAGTGACTTGCCCAGGGTCACACAGCTAGGAAGGGTCTGAGAGGCCAGATTTGAACACGAGACCTTCCACCTACAAACCTGGCTCTCAAGCCACTGAGCCATTTGTAGCTAGCCCCAGAATTGTGTTCTTAAAAGAGTAACGCAAGAAACATGGGATTACCGAGGAAACTAAGTTGAAATGCAGTTTTCAAAATGAAAAAACAAAACAAAACAAAAACCCAGACAGGTTTGCCATGGCCCCACTCGTGATCCCTAGATGACATCGGAGGTCCCAGGGAGCCCCAACCCTGGGATCCATGCACACATATCCCTCTCGGGAGCCTGCTTGCAGGTCTTTGGGGAACAGGAAGCCTGGAATCTCCTTCCTAGAGATTTCCAAAAACAGGGAAGAGGAGCATCTTTGGGCAGAGCCACAGAGGCAAAAGGATGGCAAGAGGACTTCTCTGTGAAGCCGGAGATCTACACACACACCTACGTGGCTGGTGCCTCACAGAAAGGACCCCCAGGAAGGCCGGCTCCAGGACTGCCTCCCCCCAAGCCATCCCTCTGCGTTTAGTCCCTTCTCTAGGGCTGGACCCTGCCTCCCTTCCCTCCTCTGCACTGTCCCCATCAAGCACCAGGCGCCAGTCTGGGAGCTGCCCACTGAGTCCGGCAGTGCTGAGCCAAGACTGAGGCCAGGGTCACCCCGAGAAGCTCGGAGGGGCCGAGGGGAGGCAGCGGCGGACAGCAGCCCCAGTCCCGCGGCAGCCACTCCCTCAGACTCGGAGGTAGGAGATCTTTGCCCTGGGCAATCCGCCAGTGGCCACTGGGGCTCCTGGGGCTCTATGGGGCAACATCCTCTTTGCCCAAGACCTCAGGGCCTTGGCATCCAGCCCGCGACCCCTACCCCAGATCATTGCCCAAAACCCCTTGCAGGAAACTAGGCAAGGGGGGACGACGCCCGGAACTTCGGCCAATGGTCCGCTGGGCAAGGGCCCAAAGCCCCATCCCCTAGGGGGACCACGGTCAGAAGGCAAGCGCAGGAGGAGGGGTTTGGGCCCAGAGACGGGGCGGGGGATTCCAGCAGCCTCAGACACTTCGCACGCTGGACACGCTGGACAGAGGCTCACGCATCCGGAAGCTGAGAGAACGGGAGGTCCGAAGGCTGTCCCGGGGCCGGAGGGAGCTTTCGGTGGAGGAGACGGAATGGGTCTCCATGGCCCGGACCAGGCAGTCGCCGGGGCCCCGGAGGCCCAGTCTCAGACAGCCGCAGCACAGGAATCCCAAGACCGCCCGGCACACCTCCCGACTGCGGAAGGAGTAGATGAGAGGGTTGATGGCCGAGTTGAGGACCGCCAGCGTCAGGATCCAGTCCATGCCGCGGAGGTACTCCTGGGCCCAGGCGGCCGTGCCAAAGATGTCGGCCAGGAGCAGGCCGAAGAGCGGCCCCCAGCAGAGGAGGAAGGCCACCAGGATCATGAGCACCGTCTGCAGGAGGCGCTGCGCTTTGCACTGGGCATGGCCTCGCGGAACCTTCTGCCCGTTGGCGCGGACCAGGCGGAAGATGGCGCCGTAGAGCAGCATGATGGAGGCCAGGATCAAGCTGAAGATGACCACGCAGAAGAGGATGTACCACTTGGAGTAGAGGGGCAGCAGGCTGGAGCAGTTGGAGAAGTCGCAGACGCAGTTCCAGCCGAGCAGAGGCAGCAGCCCCAGCAGCAGCGCCAGGAGCCAGCAGAGGCCGATGAAGCCGTACACGCGGACCATCTTGCTGGTGCTCCGCGCCACCACCGGCCGCATCATGGTGGCGAAGCGCTCCACCGCCGTGAAGAGGAGGCTGAAGGTGGACGCGGCCAGGGCCATGAAGAGCAGCCCCTCGCGCAGGAACCAGCGCGCGGGCGTCAGGCGGAAGGTGCGGCCGCCCGACAGCACGATGTTGGCCAGGTAGGCCACCCCGGTGAGCAGGTCGCTCAGCGTGATGTTGACGATGCAGTAGTAGACCCAGCGGCGGGAGCGCATGTGAGTGGTGATGGCCACCAGCACCAGCAGGTTCTCCAGGATGATGAGGCAGCTGACGGCCACGAAGAGGGCGCGAAGCCAGCCCAGGCCCTCTTCGGGAGGGCCCCGAAACTCCAGGCGGCCCGTGTGGTTGTAGTGCTGCAGGATGAGGTCTGGGTGCCCTTGGTCCACCAGCTGGTAGCAAGAGGAGAGGTTCATCACCCAGCCTGGGAGCGAGCCGAGGCCACGAGCAAACGAGGCTGCGCTATTCCCTGGGGCCCCTCGCACACCCAGTGAGAGCTGGTGTCTGGGCGCGAGCAGGGTGGAGTGCCCTGCCCGCCCTGAGCTGCACCGAAGACTAGGCCAGGGTTTCCTGTTGTTTGAAATTTCCTGTTATGCAGTGGAGCAGTGCCCCCAAGGGTGAGGCGGAGGGGCAGGGAGGGGCCAGCGCCCCGCGGGGCCTCCACCCCAGCTGTGGTGAAGGAGCAGCAAGGCAGGGACCTCCGGGGCCCCCACCAAGGCTCCCAGACGGGACTAAAGCCGGACAAGGAGCCCAAGTAAGGCTAAGGTACTTAGGGATGCAGGGAGGCGGGGCCTCTCCATCCCCCCTTCATGCACGCAGCCCTTCTTACCGGGAGCAAGGTCAAGGATGGGCCTGGGGCAGCCAGCCAGCCAGAGCCCACCTCCTTAACTCCCTGTGCCAAGGAGGGGCAGGTCACACACCGGTCTGGGCTGAGGCTCCGAGAAGCCACAGAAGGGGAAATTGGGACACAGGCACTGCTGACAGAGAGACCGGGGCTCTTACACACACCCCACCGAGGCCAGGTCAGCAGGCCCCAGAAACCAGCACTGTAGATAGTAACAGAAAGGGGCACCACAGAACTAGAAACACAGCCCTGGTGTAGGGGCACACACTGAGCAGGAAAGCAGAGATGCTGATACACTGGGGGCTGTTGGGGGACACTGCCAGGAACTGAAGGGATGTTGGACAGGCTTCCCTTTTGATACTCTATTATCTCCATCTCAAGGACCTTCCCAACCCCAGCATTCTATGGTCCAAGGGCTCTTTCAGCTTAGGCATTATGTGCCAAGGGCCCTCTCTCCTCTGCTCTGACATTCTGTGTTCTGCGACCTCTTCACCCCAGCTCTGACATTCCCTGTCCAAAGGACTCTCCCAGATCTGATATTCCCTGTCCTAAGGGCTCTCCCAGCTCTGACATTCTCTATTCTAAGCTCCCTACCAGCTCTGACATTCTCTGTTCTAAGCTCCCTCCCAGCTCTGACATTCTCTGTTCTAAGGACTCTCCCAGCTCTGACATTCTCTGTTCTAAGCTCCCTCCCAGCTCTGACATCTTCTGTTCTAAGCTCTCTCCCAGCTCTGACATTCTCTGTTCTAAGGACTCTCCCAGCTCTGACATTCTCTGTTCTAAGCTCTCTCCCAGCTCTGACATTCTCTGTTCTAAGCTCCCTCCCAGCTCTGACATCTTCTGTTCTAAGGTCTCTCCCAGCTCTGACATTCTCTGTTCTAAGGACTCTCCCAGCTCTGACATTCTCTGTTCTAAGGTCTCTCCCAGCTCTGACATTCCCTGTTCTAAGCTCCCTCCCAGCTCTGACATTCTCTGTTCTAAGCTCTCTCCCAGCTCTGACATTCTCTGTTCTAAGCTCTCTCCCAGCTCTGACATTCTCTGTTCTAAGGTCCTCCCAGCTCTGACATTCTCTGTTCTAATCTCCCTCCCAGCTCTGACATTCCCTGTTCTAAGGACCCTCTCAGCTCTGACATTTTGTGTTCTAAGGGTCCTCCCAGCTCTGACATTCTCTGTTCTAAGCTCCCTCCCAGCTCTGACATCTTCTGTTCTAAGGTCTCTCCCAGCTCTGACATTCTCTGTTCTAAGGACTCTCCCAGCTCTGACATTCTCTGTTCTAAGCTCCCTCCCAGCTCTGACATTCTCTGTTCTAAGGTCTCTCCCAGCTCTGACATTCTCTGTTCTAAGCTCCCTCCCAGCTCTGACATTCTCTGTTCTAAGAACCTTCCCAGATCTGACATTCTCTGTTCTAAGGTCTCTCCCAGCTCTGACATTCTCTGTTCTAAGGACCCTCCAAGCTCTGACATTCTCTGTTCTAAGGACTCTCCCAGCTCTGACATTCTCTGTTCTAAGGACTCTTTCACCTCTGACATTCTCTGTTCTAAGCTCTCTCCCAGCTCTGACATTCTCTGTTCTAAGCTCCCTCCCAGCTCTGACATTCTCTGTTCTAAGGTCTCTCCCAGCTCTGACATTCTCTGTTCTAAGGTCTCTCCCAGCTCTGACATTCTCTGTTCTAAGGTCTCTCCCAGCTCTGACATTCTCTGTTCTAGGGACTCTCCCAGCTCTGACATTCTCTGTTCTAAGGACTCTCCCAGCTCTGGCATTCTCTGTTCTAAGCTCTCTCCCAGCTCTGACATTCTCTGTTCTAAGATCCCTCCCAGCTCTGACATTCTCTGTTCTAAGGACTCTTTCACCTCTGACATTCTCTGTTCTAAGCTCTCTCCCATCTCTGACATTCTCTGTTCTAAGCTCCCTCCCAGCTCTGACATTCTCTGTTCTAAGGTCCCTCCCAGCTCTGACAGTCTTTGTTCTTAGGTCTCTCCCAGCTCTGACATCTTCTGTTCTAAGGTCTCTCCCAGCTCTGACATTCTCTGTTCTAAGCTCTCTCCCAGCTCTGACATTCCCTGTTCTAAGGTCTCTCCCAGCTCTGACATTCTCTGTTCTAAGCTCTCTCCCAGCTCTGACATTCTCTGTTCTAAGGACTCTCCCAGCTCTGACATTCTCTGTTCTAAGGACTCTCCCAGCTTTGACATTCTCTGTTCTAAGGACTCTCCCAGCTCTGACATTCTCTGTTCTAAGGACTCTTTCACCTCTGACATTCTCTGTTCTAAGCTCTCTCCCAGCTCTGACATTCTCTGTTCTAAGCTCCCTCCCAGCTCTGACATTCTCTGTTCTAAGGTCTCTCCCAGCTCTGACATTCTCTGTTCTAAGGTCTCTCCCAGCTCTGACATTCTCTGTTCTAAGGTCTCTCCCAGCTCTGACATTCTCTGTTCTAGGGACTCTCCCAGCTCTGACATTCTCTGTTCTAAGGACTCTCCCAGCTCTGGCATTCTCTGTTCTAAGCTCTCTCCCAGCTCTGACATTCTCTGTTCTAAGATCCCTCCCAGCTCTGACATTCTCTGTTCTAAGGACTCTTTCACCTCTGACATTCTCTGTTCTAAGCTCTCTCCCATCTCTGACATTCTCTGTTCTAAGCTCCCTCCCAGCTCTGACATTCTCTGTTCTAAGGTCCCTCCCAGCTCTGACAGTCTTTGTTCTTAGGTCTCTCCCAGCTCTGACATCTTCTGTTCTAAGGTCTCTCCCAGCTCTGACATTCTCTGTTCTAAGCTCTCTCCCAGCTCTGACATTCCCTGTTCTAAGGTCTCTCCCAGCTCTGACATTCTCTGTTCTAAGCTCTCTCCCAGCTCTGACATTCTCTGTTCTAAGGACTCTCCCAGCTCTGACATTCTCTGTTCTAAGGACTCTCCCAGCTTTGACATTCTCTGTTCTAAGTTCCCTCCCAGCTCTAACTTTAGGCTCATAGGGAACAATTAACCCACAGAACAATTAACCCACAATGGAAGCTCAGTGCCCTCTGTGGGAAGAAGCATGAACTGGCCACCAAAGGGATGAAAGATAAGCTAGAAGGATGCCAGTCTGTTAATAGAGACAGGACCTTTGACCTTCAAGAGACCTTAATCTCAAGGGGAAAGCCAACCTTGCCCTCAAGAAGCCCCTAGTCTTGGATAGGAACTGGGGAGAAAAACCACTCTACCCTCAGCATGTGGTTTCGGTACCCCCATAAATGAATTTCTATCTAGAGGGCTAGAATAACCAGAGCTAGGGAAAATGAACCAAGAAGAGTCCTTGGATCTGCATTCAAGTCCTGCCTCTGATATATGCTGACTGTGTGATCCCTGGGCTAATCACAACTCCTCAGGATTCTAGGCAATATTTAAAACTTGAAGTTGCAGGGTAATGTCGGGTCTGCATTGGTAGAGGGAATTTTCTTATGGGGGTTTCTCATACCAATAAAATCACGTCAGGTCCAAAAAAACAAAATGAAACAAAACAAAAAAAAAAAGAGCTGCAAGAGGAAGACTTGGTATATTCCTATCTTGGATAATTCCTTTTTACTCGGTGTACAGGAGAAGGTAACACACATTTATTAAGCACCAGCTGTGTCTCAAGTAAGACTTGTGCTAAGCCAAGCCCTTTACAGACTGATCTTATCTGATCCTCACAACAACCCTGGAGGGGAGGTGCTACCTAGATCTGGCTTGCTGGGTTAACCCTGTAAGCTCCCTGAGGACAGACATCAACCTGGTTTCCATTATTTTGTAAACTATTTAATAACCAGAAACAGTGGATCTTCAAAATAAATAGTAATTCTTAATGGATGCAATAGTAAAGGATGTGTAGTTGGAACATACATACTGTGAGTGTTTATGATGTACTTCCAACTTATCTGATTTAGCAGACAAGTCTTGGGAACTGATTAAGGCAAAAAGAGGTTGAATGATTTGTCCTAGGTCAAATAAGTTTTAAGTGTCCAATGTGGAACTTAGATCTTTCAGACTAGGACTCTATCTACCATACCCTTCTGCCTCTATAAATAATTCAAATAAAAACTAACAAAAATAATACAAAATGGGGGGTGGGGCATCTAGGTAACTTGAGAATAAATTGAGAGCCAGGCCTGGAGACAAGGGGTCCTGAGTTCAAATTTGGCCTCAGACACTTCCTAGCTGTGTGACCCTGGGCAAGTCACTCAGCCCCCATTACCTAGCCCTTACCACTCTTTTTAGAACCAGTACACAGTATTGATGCTATGATGGAAGGTAAGGGTTTTGTTTTTTTTTTAATAAGACAAAATGGAAAAAATTATCATCAGAATAGATTTTTTTTCCTAAAGGGAGAGAATTAAAAAATTCTTTACAAATAAACAAATTGCACTATAGAGACAACTAAAATGGATTATTTTCTTGGAGAAAAATATACAAAAATAAAATTTTAGATAAATTTCACAAGCTAGAGAAAGCTCTAACATACAATAGGAAGAACATTCATTGGACACAGAAGGCATTTAATAGTTATTAAGTGGATGGATGGTTCTCTCTATAGAGATATAGAGATATAACTATCTGGAGCAGCTAGGTGGAACAAAGGATAGAGCTCCATCCTTGAAGTTAGGAAAACTCATCTTTATGAGTTCAAATATGGCCTCAGACACTGCCTAACTGTGTGACCCTGGGCAAGTCACTTAACCCTGATTGCCTCAGATTCCTCCTCTGAAAATGAGCTGGAGAAGAAAGTGGAAAAACCATTCCAAGATCTTTGCCAAGAAAATCCCAAATGAGGTCATGAAGAATCGGACACAACTGAAATGACTGAACAAGAACAAGTCTATCGATAAAGAGAGAGATCTGGATAGGTATAGAGATAGAGATGGAGCTCTAAATCTATATAGATACATTTTTATTTCTTTATCTACACAGATATGAAGGCATGTGTCTCCATCTATGAGAGAGTACATGGGTGACTCCACATAGGCTTCTTATAAATAAATATGTGGATGGTTCCTTGTGTGTGTCTTATAAATACGTAATATACACGTATGTGTATATATACGTGACTCCATGTGTGCATGTCTTATAAATATATACATGCACACATATAAGTGGGTGGTTCTGCATATGTGTGTCTTGTAAATACACAGAATATATACACATCCACATAGATGTAGTTATATAGATGGCTCCATGCATGTATGTCTGGTAAATACATACACATTTTTTTTTTTAATCCTCACCTTCCATCTTGGAATCGATACTGGGTATTGGCTCCAAGGCAGAAGAGTGGTCAGGGCTAGGCCATGGGGGTCAAGTGACTTGCCCAGGGTCACCCAGCTGGGAAGTGTCTGAGGCCAGATTTGAACCCAGAACCTCCCATCTCTAGCCCTGGCTCTCCATCTACCGCACCCAGCTGCTCCCCACATACACGTTTATATACATCCGTGCACATGTGTGTGTCTTGTAAGAACCAGGTTAATGACATGTTGCCCTCCCCACCCCTCCATTAGAATGTGACCTGCTTAAAGGGAGGGTCTGATTTTTCACTTCCTTTTATCCCTAGCACCCAGCACAATCCCAGGTAGACAGTGAGGGCTCTACAAGCACTTTTTCGTTCATTCCTTTCCCCTGGTCTGCCATCCTACACTCTAAGAGCTGGATGCCTCCTTTCTGTCCTGTCCCCGATGATATTCTGTGTTCCAAGGGTTCTCCAGCCCTTGAACTTCAGGATCCTCCGGTCCTCATTGCTCCCCACTCTTCGTGAGTCTCTAGGAAGCTTCCTTTGGACTAACAGGGGAGAGAGGCGGAGGAAGGGTCTTGGAGAGGAAAGGAAGTCAAGCAGTGCCAGGGCAGAGCACGTCAGAGGGGCAGGAGACCCAAATGAGGTTGTGGGACTGCCTTCCTGAATCCGAGTCCATGGAGAGTTCTCTTAACTCTCCTTCATCCTTATCTGGCCTCTTCCCTTTCTGGGGACTCTCGGGCTCTTGCTGCCCAGACCCCGGACCCCTCTGCGCCTCCAGGGATTTGAGAATGGGGTCCCGTGTGTTCCCGCGCTGCTCCCAGCCCACTGGAAATAGGAAGGCTCGGTCGCTTGTCAACGACCTTCCTAAAACGTTCTGCCTGCCCCGATGGACTCCCAGAAGAGCCCCGGAGCTTCTTCTGAAGGCCATCTAGCACCAGGGGCTCCACGTGGGGGGCTGCTGAGTCTGGCGGCCAGGACAGTGGGACTGGCAAGGGAGACCAGAGGAACTGAGGGGGCGGCTTAGAGACAATTTCCATCCCTGGCTACCCAGCTGAAGGGTGTAATAAGCCGAATGACCTTCACAGTCACCGGGGAGGCCTCTTTTGATGAGTGGTTGGGACAGAAGGATCCTTGAGATGTCTCCTAGGGAAGATAAGAGCTTGAGGTCCGGCCCTCTCCTGGAAGGTGATGGCAGGGAAGGCAGCCAGGGCATCATGCCTCCACCGGTGCTGAGAAGGCTTCGGAGATGACCAGGATGTCCATCAGAGGAAATCGAGACGGAGGGGAGCCGACCGGCATCATCTTCAGAAACAACTACCACATCCCGGTCCCAGGACACCCCTTGCTCAATCTGACTCCCTGATGTCTGTCTCCATCCCTGTCCGGAGCCCCTGACCCAAGACCCCAGAGAGAATAAAAGGAGTGACCACTTTACCCTTCCCACAGTTCTCAGCTCATCTATAGCGATTCCCTGGTTCAGGACCATGAAGAAATCCCTCAGCAGGACTTAGAAGAACCTAGTCATTGGACTCCCTTCCCCAAGGGGCTGTAGTTGCTGGTCACCCCAAATCACCCACATCCACCCACCCACCCACCTAGTCCCTAGCAGCCTGGAGAGGCTATGTGGTGAAGTGGGAGAGCCAGAGCCATAGGATTCTGGGGCAAACATCAGTTTGGCTCACTAGTGGCATAATGCTGGGCAAGTCTCTGAACCCCTCTGGGGCTGTTTCCTCAACTGAAGACTGCACTAGATGACGTCTGAGGTTCCTTTCAGTCATGTTCCTAGTTCAGCTATGTTCTAATCCTGATTGGGCTACTGCCTCAATGCAGGACCTTGGGTAAAGTCCTTTACCCTTGTGGAGGCTTCAGTTTCCTCCTTTGGGGGTTCTAAGAGGCTACCATTCTAGCCTGTTTTGGGGTACCTGTGACACGGCCCAACCATAGAGGCAATCCTTAGAAAACCAGACCCACTGAAAGGCAACAGGGGCAGAGAGGTGGCACATTGGATGGAGCGCCGTCTGGAGTCTGGAGCATTATTCCTAGGTTCAAATCTGGCCTCAGACACTTCGTAGCTGTGTGACCCTGGGCAAGTCACTTATTCCCATTTGCCTAGCCCTTGCCCTTCTGCCTTAGCATTGTTACTAAGAGAGAAAGTACAAGTTTTTAAAAAAAGGGTGGAGGGAGGAGAGGACAGGACAGGACAGGAGACAAGACAAGACAAGGCAAGACAAGACAAGACAAGACAAGAGGAAGGGAGAGCCACTGCCTGGCCTATGCTGAGGGTTTTAGGCTCCTGAATCCCCACCCTTAGCCTGTTTCAGTGTCCAGCTGGAGAAAAAGGAGTTCGAAAGGTTCTCAGAGGTGGTCCTTCTTCAGAACTCAGAAGACAGTGGACAGGATGACCCAGAAGAAGGCTGAAAGGACCCTGGCAGCCTGGATCCCAGCCTCTTCTTTGTAAGACTCCCATGTCAACAAAACCCAGAGACCCATAAAGCAGGCACCCCAGGGTATAAAGGAACAGCCACTCTCCTCTCTTCTTTAATATTTACACTTATCTTTAGTGCCTTTACCCCGAGGGGCTCACAGGACATCAGAAAATAAATAGACAGAGGGGAATGGGGTAGAGGGAATGGGAGGCTTAAGAGGAGATGGCCACCCAACTTGGGAAAGAGGACAAAGGCCCAGTGACCCACTAGCAATCTCCAGTTTGGTTGTTCCCCAGGGGAGTAGACAATGTAGAAGTGGGTATCCAAAGCCTCCACCTGAGAGAGACCCCTATGGTGTCCAGGGCTACCCAGGCCTGCAAAGGCCATGTCAGGACTGGATTATCCTCCCTCAGGACCCAAAGTTACTCTAAGACCGTGGACACTAACTTGGGAGGTAGCATAGAACAATGGTTCCACAACCCATGATGTGTTGTGATGACTGAATTCCTCCCCTTGGGCTCAATATTCCCATCTGTGAAATGAAGATCTTTCTAGCTTTGATAAGCTATGTTCCAAGGATCCTTCCGGCTCTGACATTCTCTGTTCTAAGCTCCCTCCCAGCTCTGACATCCTCTGTTCTAAGCTCTCTCCCAGCTCTGACATTCTCTGTTCTAATGTCTCTCCCAGCTCTGACATCCTCTGTTCTAAGCTCTCTCCCAGCTCTGACATTCTCTGTTCTAATGTCTCTCCCAGCTCTGACATCCTCTGTTCTAAGCTCTCTCCCAGCTCTGACATTCTCTGTTCTAATGTCTCTCCCAGCTCTGACATCCTCTGTTCTAAGCTCTCTCCCAGCTCTGACATTCTCTGTTCTAATGTCTCTCCCAGCTCTGACATCCTCTGTTCTAAGCTCTCTCCCAGCTCTGACATTCTCTGTTCTAAGGTCTCTCCCAGCTCTGACATCCTCTGTTCTAAGCTCCCTCCCAGCTCTGATATCCTCTGTTCTAAGCTCCCTCCCAGCTCTGACATCTTCTGTTCTAAGCTCCCTCCCAGCTCTGACATCCTCTGTTCTAAGCTCCCTCCCAGCTCTGACATCCTCTGTTCTAAGCTCCCTCCCAGCTCTGACATCCTCTGTTCTAAGCTCTCTCCCAGCTCTGACATTCTCTGTTCTAAGGTCTCTCCCAGCTCTGACATTCTCTGTTCTAAGCTCCCTCCCAGCTCTGACAGTCTCTGTTCTAAGGTCTCTCCCAGCTCTGACAGTCTCTGTTCTAAGCTCTCTCCCAGCTCTGACATTCTCTGTTCTAAGCTCCCTCCCAGCTCTGACATTCTCTGTTCTAAGGTCTCTCCCAGCTCTGACATTCTCTGTTCTAAGCTCTCTCCCAGCTCTGACATCCTCTGTTCTAAGCTCTCTCCCAGTTCTGACATTCTGTGTTCTAGGGATCTTCCAACTCTGCAATTCAGTGTTCTAAAGCCCTTCCTAGTTTTGACATCCCATGTTCTAAGGTCTTTCCCAGCTCTGACATTCTCTGTTCTAAGGTCTCTCCCAGCTCTGACATTCTCTGTTCTAAGCTCTCTCCCAGCTCTGACATCCTCTGTTCTAAGGACCCTTCCAGCCCTGACATTTCCTGTTCTAAGGTCTCTCCCAGCTCTGACATTCCCAGTTCTTTCAACTCTTAACATTGTATTCATGAAGGCTTCTCTTTGACTCCCTTGACGTTCTATGTTCCTTAAAACTCTGCCACCCACATTTCCTTCCGGGAACCCAAGGTGACAAGTTCCAGTTGACCTGGGGCACAAGGCAAAGGGCCATTGAGAGGACTAAGAGCAGCCAGAGAGAGCAAAGGAGGCTTCCCCCACCTCGGGGCCCTCTAAAGTGCAGTGCTTGGGAGCTGGACCCCTTTCTTGGCTCCCCCGAGGGGACAGGGGTCAGAGCAAGTTGATCTCATCCAAGTAGCGGGCTAGCACTGAGTCCCGGACATCCTTGAAGACCTTGCGGATGTTGTGGGTGTCAGTGGCACAGGTGTAGTGGCTAAAGAGCCGTCGTGAACGGGAGCTCTTCCTTGTTGAGCCTTTGGCCTCCCCGCAGCCTGTGTACATCCCTGTGTACATATCCAAGATGAACTGCTTGGCTGCTTCTGCATCCTGCTTGGGGCCTGGAAAAGGGTAGGAAGGGAACAGTGAAGATACGCCCAAACATGGCGGCCAGAGGAGTGCCTTGGGGCCTCTGTGAGCCGTGCGGGAGCCACAACATCCAGAACAAAAGGGGAAGTGGGATCAAGCACCCGTGCTCCCCAGCTGGGGCTGGAGTCTGGCCAGCTAGTCCCCCTTCCTGTCTGCTGTCTAGTTTCCTCAAATTGGGAACCAGAGAGTCAGAGAGGCCAGCTGGGAGGACAGGATGTGTGCTCGGGGCTAGGGGTGGAGAACTGCCTCAACTCTTTCCCTGGGTGGGGAGCACACTGGTGGCCAAGTGCCCTGGGAGGAGAAGCTACAGTAGGAGAGGGTGAGGGGAATGCTAGGATTTTAGAGACCTCAATTGTAATTAAGGAATGGCTCTCATCCTCCTAGTTTACAGAATGGGGAACTGGGGCCAGAGAGAAGCGAGACACACAATCCATCGTATGTTTATAGATTTTCTTTTAAATCCTCACATTCTGTCTTGGAACGATATTGGGTTTGGGGCTCCAAGGCAGATGAGCAAGAAAGGGCTAAGCAATTGGGATTCGTTGACTTGCGCAGGGTCTCAAAGCTAAGAAGTGTCTGAGGGCAGATTTGAACCCAAGACCTTTTTCCTCTAGGCCTGACTCTCTAGCCACTGAGCCACCTCGCTGGACTGGCCTGGGAGGGTCCAGGGGATCCGAGTATGACAAGACCCTAGGATAGAGGCAAGAGGCCAGAGTTCTAGTGATTTTGCTCCTAGAGATTACTTCCTTTCCCCATAAATCGAAGGAGGCAGACTTGGGTAGCCCTAAGGACCTTCCAGCTCCGAGTTCCTATGACTGCTTGCAGATCAGGAGGGACCCGAGGCAAACCCTGAAGCAGAACGTGGGGAGGGCATATGGCAGGGACCTCTCTGCATCCCTCTGGCGTGCAGAATGGAAAACAGGGTACCCTAGAGAGAAGCCCAGGATCCCTTAGTGCTGAGATCGGGGATCACCCACCAGG